>NW_028327395.1:0-243821 GCF_031878675.1 Megascapheus bottae | reverse complement strand
TCATATATCCTAACTTTGCTGGTTATTTCATTAATGTTTGAACTCAGGGCCTCATGCTCTCTTGACTTGCTTGCTTTGCTGACACTCTAATACTTGAGCCATATATCCTAATTTTTGCTGGCTATTTTGGAGACAAACTCACAGAACTTTCTGCCTGACCTTGAATCTCTCATCCTCCATATCCCAGCCTCCTGCTTAGTAGATTATCACATGAACCACAGCATGTGACTTCCTAATTCCACTATTTGATGGGGAATGGCAAGTTACTAGTAGAGTGAGAAAAATCGTAGAAAATACTGTGGACTCCACTTAAATTTTATTGAGTCAGTACAGCATTCTGTGATGTTTTCCCAATGTTTTATGCCCAAATCAGAAATTAATTCACTTTTGAAAAATACATACTAAATTCATGATATGAGCTGTACATTTCACTAAGTCATGGATATGTAAAGATTAATAGGACAATATTCTATTCCCCAAAATCCTCAGTGCCTCCTATGAGAACAAATATGAAGTTGCATGGCTTAGGAATAATTGGGCTGAGCAGGATTTACAGCAACTATGAGACTTAGAGTCTGAGTTTAAGTTGCCTGGGTGCAAATCCCTGCTTTGTTACTCACTTCTGCCTAGTACTTGGTAAGTTCTTGAAACTTTTCTTTCCATTATTGTGTGATACATGGCACTTGTAATAGATTTACCTCATTGGCTGTTGTAAGCTATAGCATATTACGTGACTGGTTAAATACTGCCTGATCCATAGAGAGGAAACACTTGACAAATATTAGCCGTTAATAGGGTTATTAATACTATCATATGCATTGAGTGCTTATGGCATCATGATGGGTGAAAGAAGACAGAAAATAAGCCATACTATATCAACACAATGAAGTACAGAAAAACATCACAAGTGAAATATTCTACTGGAAAAAATCCATCAATGATAAATGAAACATTGGATTAGAAAATCCTATAACATCTTTTCTTTCTATTCAAAAACCAAGATTTCCCCATAAAAATGATTGGTGTGGCCAGGAGTGTGGACTATTAGTAGAGTACTTGCCTAGCATGCACGAAGGCCCCAGTTTTGATTCCTTGTACCACCTACACAGACAGTCATAATAGCCCAGCACAGTGGCTCACAGCTGTAATACCATCCACTCAGGAGGCTGAGATCTAAGGACTGCAGATAAAAGCAAGCCCGGGCAATAAAGTCCATGAGACTCTTATCTCCAGTTAACAACTAGAAAATCAGAAATGGTGCTGAGGCTCAAGCGGTAGGGTGATAGCCTGGAGCTGAAAAAGAGCTCAGGGGCAATGCCCAGGCCCAGACTTCAAGTCTAATGACACACCACAAAAGAAGGAAAGAAAGAAGGAAAGAAGGAAAGAAAAAAGAAAGAAAGAAAGAGAGAGAGAGAGAGAGAAAGAGAGAGAGAGAGAGAGAGAGAGAGAGAGAGAGAGAGAGAGAGAGAGAGAAGAAAAAGAAAATCTCTAAGTGGTGTTGTGGTTCAAGTGGTAGAGCTCTAGCCTTAAGAAAACCCAAGGACAGTACACAGGCCCTGAGTTCAAGCTCCAGCCTCCTGAGTAGCTAGGATTGGAGCAGCAGCCACCAGCACCTGGCTATATATGTGTTTTTAAAAACTAGAAACTCGGCTGGGTGTTTGGCTTAGTGGTAGAGTGCTTGCCTAACATGCATGAAGACCCGGATTCGATTCCTCTTGTACCACATACATAAGAAAAAGCCAGAAGTGGTGCTGTGGCTCAAGTGTTTGAATGCTAGACTTGAGGAAAAAGCCCAAGGGCAGTGCTCAGGCCCTGAGTTCAAGACCTAGGACTGGCAAAAAAAAAAAAACTAGAAAATCTTAGCTGCTACCACACATTTCCTGCTAAAAGAAAAATCAAATGTTAAAGATATATAGTTTCTGGACTTCCAATTCCCTGTAAGCCAATCATTATTGATCTGCATTCTCCTCTGCTCTTTTTAATGCCATGGACCTACTGTTATAGTCGAACAAGAGGGAAGAGAGAAACAGTATGAAACTTAAGGGCATGTCATCGTCAGAATTACTAATGCACAGTTGTTAATCACTGGGGACCCTTTTAACATCACAGGTAACCTTCTATACAGTTCCATTTATCACTCGGGTTCTAATGTATTTGCCAAACACATGAATATTTAAACATCTAAAACTATGGCATCAACAGAAAATGTGACAGATTTACAGTCAGAGTTTTTCCTTTGGGTTTCTCATCACTGTGTACCTGGGTTACACAATACAAAGAAAATCTCACTTCACCTGGAGAGTCAGCTGTCTGTTACAAAATAGTTGAGACAATCCACTGAAAAGAAGAAAAGGTTTACATTGCCTCATCCAAACATATCTCTTGGCTATATTGTTTTGAGCAATGTATATCAACAGGAACATGTGATAGAAGAGGAGGCCTGTGTAACTCACTGGCTGGGGGGTGGGGAGAGAGACAGAGAGAGACAGAGAGAGAGGGGGGGAGAGGGAGAGAGGGCACACAGAGACTATCATCCCCACTATGCCATTTAAGGGCATGCTCACAGTGACGTAATTTCCTCCCTTCCTCCTAAAATACCCCAGTACTGAGGATTGGTAGAGGAACATGCCCAAGGTCCTGAGTTCAGTACCTGGAAGGTGAAGAAAGCAAAGGAAAAACTTAGTTGCAAGTGTGATTGTACAGGTCTGTTATACCAGCACTTGGGAGGCAGAGCATACAAGATCTAGGACCTAGCTACATGTTTAGAATGTTTGATTTCATCTCATCTCTCAGATCATCTCTATAATGTATGAGATATGATTAGCTTCGTTTTATAGAGGAAACTTGAGGTTCACAAATAATTAAATGTCTTCTCTGAGTCCCAGGGGAAGGATCATGGATCTGGCCTTTCAGGAAAATCAAACCTATGCTGTGAGCTCCAGGAGTTGTGGTCAGAGACAGATGAGCAGTGTACTTGGAGATCACATGGTGCTTTCTGAGAGGGCTAAGCAGGTGATCCCAGCATGGAGAAGGCAAGATGGCATCATGGGATACCAGTCATCTCCAGTGCTTCATCCCCAGAGAAAGCTGACCAGAATGTCTACAGGCCTCTCACAGAGGAGTCCACCACACCAGACCTTTCCTTCTTCCCTCTTTTGTTTGCGTGAGTGAGTGAGTGTGTGTGTGTGTGTGTGTGAGTGTGTGTGTGTGAGAGAGAGAGAGAGAGAGAGAGAGAGAGAGAGAGAGAGAGAGAGAGAGAGAGTTCTGTGCTCACAGCAGGTACTCTCCCACTTAAGTTATGACTCCAGTCCAGCATTTTGCTGATGAATTGGAGATGGACCCTCAAACTTTCCTGTCTAAATTGACATTCAGGTTCCGTTCACACCATCATCAGTGGCTAGGGTTATGAATGATTCCTTTTAATAGGAGAGCAATATCATACCTCGGTGGCATTGGGGTTTGGGAAACTACAGAAATTAGTGCTCAAGCAGATGACCCGACAACCATTCAGTGCAATGATGAACAGCACAGGACACCTCTAGGCCAGCTTGCCACACCGTTAATCTCAGCCACAGTAACCCAACCTAAGAGGTGAACTGGACTTTCTCACATGGTCCAAGTGAGCTCACAGGAAGGCAGAGAAAGCACAAAGTGAAATTGGAGGTGAGGAGGGCTGGTGAAAGTACATACCACTGTCAGGCCCTCACACTGGTATCAACAATCGCTGGAGGCTTACACGGGAAATCCTAGCTACTGAGGAGGCTGATACCTCAGGATCATGGCTCAAGACAGCCCAGGCAGGAAAGTCTAAATGTAACCACCAACAAGTCGGAAGTAGAGACACAACTCAAGTGAGAAGGGCCAACTCTGACATAAGTAAGAGCCAGTAGCTGTGAGTTCAAGTCCCAGTACTGACAGCAAAAGAGAAAGGGAGGAGTCAGAGAGTAAGAGCGAGAAAAAGAGAGGAGGGAGACAAGAGAGAGGGAGGGAGGGAAGTAGGGCAGAAGGAAGGAAGGAAAGAAGGAAGGAAGGAAGGAAGGAAGGAAGGGAGGAAGGGAGGGAGGGAAGAATGGAGGAAGCAACAGGAACTATTTTGTAAGTTTTAAAAAGTGGAAAAAATTAATATTTAAAAGCCAAAACTGGAGGGCAGGAGATTCATTCCATTTCCTCCTATGAGGAGCAGTTTGGGATTCGGAACGGTTCCTGAGAAATCAACATGTCTCTTCCAACAACGTAATGTTGGAGCTTCCCAAATGAGAGAGGTATGGTGAACCTGTTCAAATTTCCTACCTAATTAGTGAAACACGTCACAGACAGTATAAATTCAGTATTGTTGAGAACTGGACACTCATGTTTACTGTGGCACTGTTATAACAGTAAAGATTTATGTGGCCACTCAAGTTTCTGTCAACAGATGAACGGAGGCAGGAAAAAATACACACACACACACACACACACACACACACACACACACACACACACACACACACACAATGGAGTATTGTTCAGTCATCTATGAGAATAAAAGTGTGTTAGTTCCAAGAAAATGAGAGGAAGTGGACATCAGAAAAGCCAAGGAAAATGTGTCAGACTTGTGACCACCACATGTTTTCTCTTACATTTGGAGTCTAGACCCATATGTACAAGTAATCAAACATCCAAATAAAAAAGGCCTAAGCAGAGGGAAGGATAGGAAGGTGTATAGGCACCATGATGAGAATGTGAATAAGCACACAGTTCTCTTGTGCACGGGTGGAAATATCATAATAAAATCCATTATTTGGTGAGTTAGAATTGTGGCCTAGTGGTGGAGTGCTTGCCTAGCATGCACGAAGACCCAGGAGTAGAGCTAGAGAGTGGTAGAGCTCTAGCCTGGGTGCCTCCTTGGACACATTTTGCTCAAGGCTAGTGATCTGCCACTTGAGCCACAGGGGCACTTCACACATGGACATCTCTCCCTACTCCATCACTGAGCCAAGACATATAGAGTTCCCATTCTGTCTTGGATGGTGCCTAATTTACATTCCTTTTTTTTTTGCCAGTCCTGGGCTTGAACTCAGGGCCTGGGCACTATCCTTGGGCTTTCTCAAGGCCTACCCTTGAGCCACAATACCACTTCCAGCTTTTTCTGTGTATGTGGTGCTAAGGAATAGAACACATGAGTTTGTGCATGGGAGGCAAGCACTCTACCATTAGGCCATGCTCCAGGTCCCTTACATTCAGTTTTATTGAGCAATTCAAATGCATGCCCCTCTTGAAGTTGAATGTTAGCTATAGGTTTTGGGCAGCCTCCACAGCCCCTCCCCCTTTTTCCTTTGTAGCAGGAAGGATCCTTTGCCTTCTGACACATCCCATTTCATCTATTTCCTCATTTTATTGAAATCTGTTCTTCCCTATGCTAATCACACTCCTGTTTATCTATGGGTTTTCCAATGCATGAATTTTTTCACATCCAAAAGTCCGAATGTAAGCAAGCTGCTAGGAAATTTTCACTCAGAATCCAACGGTTGGTCTTGAAAATGAACAAGTATGGAATTTATCTCTAAGAGGCAGTCAGTGGTTGGTGAGGCCCACAGCTGGACATAGGCAAGGTGAAAGGCAGGTGTTAGATTTCATCCTCATCCTACTCAGAGTAGTGAGTAACTAAAAATTTGTGGGAGGGCTGGGAATTGGGCCTAGTGGTAGAGTGCTTGCCTAGCATGAAGGAAGACCGGTGTTTGATTCCTCAGTACCACACACATAGGAAAAAGCTGGAAGAGGTGCTGAGGCTCAAGTGGTAGAGCTCTAGCCTTGAGAAAAGTCCAAGGTCAGGGCTCAAGTCCTAACCTCCAGGACTGCCAAAAAATAGAAAAAAAATATGGGAGCTTTAAATTACGTATAACTCAGCATGAGAGCATTCACCTTGCATCTACAGGCTCCACAATTGATCCTCAGCACCATACAAAAAGAAATAATTAAAGAAATAAAATTTATGAATTTTCTGGAGTTTTTATTACTATTTTTAGACTATAGTTGACTTTGAACAACTCAAAAAGACAGCCCACAAATACAGTAAGAATTATGATATTTTCTCTCCCCCATCTCCTCCCTCTCTCTCTATATCTCACTTGCTGGCTCAGTTGTGTGTATGTGCATGTATTTTACACTCTGGCTGTGTTGTCCAGACTGTTTGAAACAGCTAGGCTCAACTGATATTCCCATCTCAGGTTTCCAAGGTTTCTGGGACAATTAAAATGTACCACCATACCCCGCTCAGAATTAGACTATTAAAAATCACTCTCTCTTGTATAACTACAGGGGAATTTTATGAGAATAGGCAAATTCATTGTCACAATTTAAAACACTATCTCTAATACCACCATTTTTTCTTCTTCTAAAGTGTTGCTCTTCTTTATAAGAAAGTTCTGGCTAAATTTTCTCTCTCTCTATCTGAATCTTAAGTTTGAAGGAGAAGCAAATCTATCATCATATTGAAATTAATATAGGGAATACATCACCAGCCATCAATTTCTCCTGAAGCTGAGATCTGAGGATCATGGTTCAAAGCCAACCCACATGAGAAAGTCCATAAGACCCTTATCTCCAATTAACCACTAGAAAACTGGAGTTGGAACTGTGCTTCAAAGTGATAGAGCACAAGCCTTGAGCAAAAGAGCTCAAGACAGTGCGCAGACCTTGAGTTCAAGCCCCACAACAAGACACAAAACACAGACACAGACACAGACACACACACACACACACACACACACACACACACACACACACACACGAAAACTTGCTTCTAGGGTAGGTTGAGGGAGGCTCTACCTGTAAGGTAGAGGTCTAAACTGTATACCACATGCAGCTGAAGGAGCATGGACTCTGCCCACAGGAAGGGCTCACTGACCTGTCCTTAATGATTCAAAGCCTCCCTGAATCCCCCCAATCGAATTCCTTGTATACTTGTACCACATTTGGAAGGGACTGGGTGTCCTATAAGCTCAGTAATTGTCTTAATTGTGTTCTGTTCCTCTGGAAAGGTGGGATGAGAAAGACAGATGCAACACTTCTGTTCTAATCATTGAAGCTACCCAGTGATATTTTATCCTTCAAAACAGATCTTCCTCTACCAGATCACTGAAGAGTCTTGCCACGTCATTAGATTGCTATCTTTGGTTGAGAAGAAATACTGTGGTGTGTGGATGTAGAAACTGCAGATGGGCTAACCAGGAAGCATGAAGCAGATGGGGCTAAGATCCAGCAGAGGCCCCTTGATCTCTACAAGCTGGGTTGTGATGCATTGTGACAGGAAATCAGGCCCAGTTGCTCGTACCCGTAGGTAATAGTGGTGGCATTACTTGAGGTGGCGGGGGCCGTCTGTCTGTGGATGGTTTGGGTGGCATATTTGGACAAGTAGCAAAGTGGGAGCTTGGATGATGAGAAGTAGATTGTTGGTGAAATGAAGCTTTCATTTGGGAACCCAAAACCTGAATTTCTTTTTTTTCTTGTAATTAGTAAAAGGGTTACATGATATTTGCCAGATAGAAGGTGCATTAATTCACATACATTGATACCCTTTCACATGTCTTGGTACTCATTTCCCTCCCCCCCACACCCCCCACCCGTCTTGGTTTTCCCCCCTTCCCTATCAAATTTCAAATATCCAAATACAAATAAATTCAATATATCAGATAACAAAGTGAGATACTATACCAATATGAGATAACCAAGGGACAGCAAAGGAGATGAGAGACAACATAGTACATTAAGGACAACAATCATTCATTATATGGCTTTTGCAAAACCTTAATTTCTTAAACCTTGAGCTACATACTCTGCTTGAACTGTATGCCTTTTGCGGTCGATTTTTACTGAAGCTTATGGTACTGAAAAGTGAACTTAGTCACATGGCCTACTGTACTAGACACCTGAAAATCTACAGCAGACTTGAATTCTTTTTTGTATCATTTAGAAGACTTTTTCTTTTCTTTTCCTTTTTTCTTTTTTGCCAGGCCTGGGGCTTGAACTGAGATCTGAGGATTGCAGTTTGAAATTAGTCTCTGCAAGCAAGTAAATGAGACTTGTTTTTAGTTTTTGTGCTAGTCCAGGGGCTTGAACTCATGGCCTACTCTCTGTATCTGAGCTTCTTTTGCTCAAAGCTAACACTCTACCATTTGAACCACAGCACCACTTCTGGCTTCTTTTGAATATTGTATTGGAGAGAAGAGTGGCATAGACTTTTCTGCCCTAACTGGCTTTGAACTGTGAGCCTCAGATCTCAGCATCCTGAGTAGCTAGAATGACAGGCCATGAGCCAGTAGCACCTGGCAGTACATGAAACGCTTATCTGCAATTAAATACCAAAAAGCCAGAAGTGGAGCCAGATATGGC
The DNA here is from genome assembly GCF_031878675.1 of Megascapheus bottae. Classification (NCBI taxonomy): domain Eukaryota; kingdom Metazoa; phylum Chordata; class Mammalia; order Rodentia; family Geomyidae; genus Megascapheus; species Megascapheus bottae. The sequence continues at coordinate 235,451 of NW_028327395.1, read as the reverse complement.
TCAAGGTGTGGCTAGTTCTAAAGCATTAGCCTTGAGAAGAAAATTAAAAGCTCAAGAAAGCACCTAGACCTTGAGGTCAACCCAGGACCAAGACACACACAAACACACACACACACACACACACACACACACACACACACACACAAACACACACACACACATACACACACACACACACACGTTGTTTCCTATACATTAAAATTGCAGTTCTTTAGATTCCTATGTTATAAGGCCCAGTGGAAGTCTCCCTGCCTTTTTCTTTTACTATAACAGCCTCCAGTGTCTATTTGATGTTTATGTGAAACCAGTGGCTATAAATTAGACAGCTTAGAACAACGGAACCAAAATAAAATAATGTCAAGTTATTAAAGATATTTATAACAAAATTTAAATACACATAAGACTGCTTAAACAATTTTCCATCTATCACTTTGGGTTTACTCTGAAAAACACCCGTTCCTGCTCAGTATTTAACTCAGGCAGATGGACTCTGAACAAAGGCTTATCCAATTTCCCTGAAACAGATGCAGTCATATCAGTTTTCCTTGACACAAAATGTGACAAGCTACTGCCTTCACTTCTCTGGGTTGTGCGGCAGGCCTGGGCACTGTCCTTGGGCTTTCTCAAGGCTACAGCTCTACCACTTGAGACACAGCACCACTTCCTGCTTTTCTGTATGTATGAGGTACTAAGGAATCGAACCCTGGTCTTCCTGCATGCTTAGGCAAGCACTCTACCAGTAGGCCAAACTCCTAGCCCTGCCTTCAGTTTTATCCATGGAGAAATAGATTCAGATGTAAGAACTGGACTAAAATAGGTCCTTCCAAGAATGGGAGGTAAATGAAGGAAATGAGAGAGAGAGAGAGAGAGAGAGAGAGAGAGAGAGAGAGAGAGAGAGAGAGAGAGAGAGAGAGAGAGAGAGAGAGAGAATGCTCTTCCTCCAGGGACCAGTGCTAGAAGGTTCTGGGACATATCTCAGAGTTGATCCATTAGAGGAGTAAGGAAGCTGGGATATTTTATTCACTAACTCATATTCATTATTGTTTAAGGGCTGTCCTGGAGCTTTAGTGCCTAAGGGACTTCCAGATTGCCCCTTACATAGGCTGAGCATGCTACTATAGGCAAAAAAAAATGTCCACAGGCAAAAAGTGACAGTAATTTGCAGAAAGAAGCCATCTGTGCATAGGGAAATGACAAATTATGAAGACATGTGGAGGGTTGGCAAACGTGTTGGTTCACAAATAACTCAATTAGAGCATTCCTGTGAGAGGGTGCAAGAGCAGTGACTCTCCATGCAAGGGTCATGTGTGGAGTGAAGCACTAGTTACTCAGTTAAGTTAAAATCAGCTGGATTGAGGCATTATAATGACTGTATTGCTAGCTACCTGGGAGGTGGACTTTGGGAGAATGGTAGCTTGCAGCTATTCTGAGTATGTAGGTTTATGAGACCTCTTCTTTAATACATAGCTGACTGTGGAGACTTCTGCCTATCATCTTAGCACACGAGGCTAAGATGGAGAGGTTTGTGATTCTAGGACACTCTAGGCACAAAAATTCCCTAAACTCAACAGAAAGGTCAGGTAGGCCACTGGCCTGAGATTCTTATCCCAGTTACAATGGAAAAACTAAAACAGGTAGTCATGGTCTGACCCAGATTTAAAAAAAAAATGACTAGTGAAACAAATGCCTGGGGAAGTGGCTCAGTAATAGAAAGCATGCCTGGTAGGCAATTAAACTTTAAGCTCAAAGTCTAGTACAGCCAACTTATTTATATATACATGTATGTGTGTGTACATATGTGGTGTACATATGTATTGAAAGACAATCTACCACTCAGTTGCACCTTGCTTTAAAAACTGGGCCAGGAGCATGGCCTTGTGGTAGAGTGCATGCCTAGCATGCACGAATCTCTGGGTTTGATTCCTCACTACCACATGCATAGAAAAGACAAAAGTGGTACTATGATTCAAGTGGTAGAGTGCTGGCCTTGAGAAAGCCCAAGGATAGCACCCAGGCCCTGAATTTAAGCCCCAACACTCACACAAAGATAAATCAATAAATGACTTCACAAAGCACTATAGCCTTAAATCCTTTTTTACATTGTTTACTACGTATCTATGAACCACTTATGGCCAAGTTAATAATGAAAAGACTTCTTTTTCTCAGTGGAAATATTGTATTGGTTCTTCACATTCATTAAGCATCTTCCTGGTCATGTTCAGTGAACAAAAAATGAAAGAAGAATGTGGTATGCCTGATGATCACAGATTAAAAGACACAGTAAAGGGGCCAAGAGTTTGGCCTAGTGGTAGAGTGCTTGCCTAGCATGCATGAAGACCTCAGTACCACATACGTAGAAAAAAGCCAGAATTGGTGCTGAGGCTCATGTGGTAGAGCCCTAGCCTTGAGAAAGTCCAAGGACAATGATCAGGTCATGAGTTCAATCCCTGGACTGGCCAAAAAAAGAAAAAAAAAGACACAGCCTGGTGCTGGTGTCTCATGCCTGTAACACCAGCTAGTCCAGTCTGAGGATTCGGTTTACAGCCATCCCAGGCAGGAAAGTTCAGGGGACTCTGACCTCCAATCAAATACTCAGAAAAGGCCAAAAATGGCACTGTGGCTCAAGTGGTAGACTAGGAGCCTTGAGCAAAGGAAGCCCAGGGACGGTACCCAGACCTTGAATTCAAGCCCCATGACTGATGAGAAAATAAGCAATAAATAAATAAATGACACAGTAAAAAAAACAAATACACGTGATTCTGTGTTTACTTTTCATTAAAACATCAAGCAGAAATGAAAGAGATTGCTAATCATTACCTAAAGCATTTTACAAGGTAGGATTTTTAATACATTCCTATAAGGTTAATGAAAGGAATTCTAAAATCTAATAAAAGTTGGTACTCTTGGAGTTTATTAACTAGATCATTCAACCTGGTATCATATAAAGTCTCTCTTTTACTTTAACATAGGAGGTTATTAGCATTATATCATTTCTCTTGTCCACATCCTGATTTTTGTTAGTTCTATTTCTATTCAGTTAAGATATAACAATTTACATTCTTGTATTTGTCCTAATTTTCTTTCTTTTTTTCAGGTAAAAGAAAGGACTTTTATTGGTGAGTTGGAACAGGAAAAGGTATGCAATAAATCACAAATGCCACTACAAGAGTCACGTGACTAAGAATTCAAATTCCTTAAAAGACAGTAAATAACTTAATCTAGACTCATATCTTCCTCTTCATCTTTCTTGTCTTTTGCGTCGCCCTCCTTCTGCTCAGATTTGGCATTGTTCTGCACAGCTTTGGCAAATGCTTCCACATACCCCTTGTTGGCGGCCTTCTCGGCCTCCGCGGGCAGGCCAAACTGGCCCATGAGGGGGCCCAGCTGCCCCGAGGCCAAGGCTGCACTGAAGGTTCCCAGGGCCTGCTGGAACTGGGGCGAGGTCAGCGTGTTCTGGATCTCGTCCGCGGTCTGGGGCAGCGACTCACCCGAGGGTAAGTAGGGCAGGAGGCGCTCCTGGACATCGGCGTTGGCCAGAATGGGGGCAATGATCTCTGGGGTCAGCACGCGGGCCAGGTCCACTTGCTGGCCGCCAGCTGTCCCAGCCGGCACGTTCATGGTAGCCAAAATGCTCTGCAGGTGGCTCAGCTGGATGGGCTGGGTCGGACTGGCTGCCTTACCCGTTCCATTACTTGAACTGGGCTTGGGGCTCGGGCGGGTGGCCGAGGCAGCAGCTGGGGCAGAAGGGGCTGGGAGGGCACGGGCAGAGGAGGTGGTGGAGGATGGGGTGACAGCTGCCGACTGGCTCCAGAGCTGGAGGAAGAACTGCTCGCTGGAGGCCCGCCGCTACCTACAAGACTGGCCAGGCCTGGCCCTGTGAGGGCCCTGAGCCCACCCAGTCCTCCAAGGCTAGCCGGTCGGATGCGCTGCAGGAGTTGGCGGTGACTCATGTTTCCAGCAGGCTCTGCAGGCCACCCTCACCACCCAGGGCCGAGAGCTCGTGGCCACCGCTCCCGCTGGCCCCCAGTGCCCCAGAATCGGGGGTTATTCAGATACTCATTGACTTTCCGGCAGTGCTCCTCGTCCTGGTCAGTCTTGGGCTCCTGCATCCAGAAGAAGAGCCTTTTGGACCCAGCTTTGAACTTGAGCACGTAGACCCTCCCACTGGGGCACTGGGCCACCCGCTTGAACTCGCAGTCGTCAGGGAAGATGATCAGGTCGTCCTCCACGGTCCCTGACGTCCTGTCCTTCCAGCAGAAGTGGAGGAGCGAGTCATCTGTCTGCTGGATTGACAGGAGCCCTTTCCGCTTGTCCGGGGTCACCGTGGTCCCCTTCAGGGTCATCTTCCCTGCCCAGAACTCCACGAGGTACTTGCTGGAGGACCCGCGCGAGCCTGGCACCAGGCTCGGGAACAGGGCGCCCGACGTCGTCATCCTGGTTGCGCCTACGCTTGACCGAGAGGCACGGTCCGGGCTCGCTCTTCCCCGTCCTAATTTTCAGAATTACATGATTAAATCCACATGCTCATTCCAGAATGGCCTATTGATTGACATTCATCCCAACATGCAACTCAGCCCAGAAGTTTACTCTCAAGTTATTGTATATGTTGAGGGAGGCTAAAAGTAAATCCAATAATACACAATGAAATATAAAATTACCAGACTGCCATTGCATAAAACTTTGAGCAAAAGGGAATGAAGTTGAAAAGTGTTACAAGAAACCAAACCACTCTGACAAGTCCATTGTCTCATATGAGAGGGGAAAAAAATCCTTTGCTAGAGAATTATCTTCACCAATGATCTAAAGTTTTTCTCTTTTAATATGTACCTTGATGAGAGGGGAGTGGGAAACAGGGACAAAAACATAAGAAGGAGAAGAAATGCACCCACACCTGACGAATGTAACTGTAACCCCTGTATACATTACCCCAACAATAAATGTTTTTAAAATGTACCTTGATGATTAAAAATTAGATGCCCATTCTCAAGTTAAGAAAATAAACCAGGATAAGAGAATATGAAAAAAAAAGTTACTAGGAAGGGGCCGGAGTGTGGCCTAGTGGTAGAGTGCTTGCCTAGCATGCAGGAAGACACAGGTTCAATTCCTTGCTACCACATACATAGAATAAAGCCAGAAGTGGTGCTGAGGCTCAAGTGGCTCAAGCCTTGAGAAAGTCCAAGGACAGTGCTTAGACCCAGAGCACTGGCCAAAAAAAACAAAAATAAAAAAGTTACTAGGAAGCATACTCGGAGTGTCACAGTGGACACACTAATCAGATCAGGGTGATAGGAAGAAGGGTAAAAGAAAGCATCCCCAATAAACTTAAAGCCAGACTCTGCAGTTCAAGTGTAACTTGAAAAAGGAGCCAGACTTCTTAGACAGAGAAACAAAAACTCCAGTAGAATCTGTTAACCAGTGAATATTGTTTACCTATGAGACAGATCACAGGCAAAAACCCAACAAGAATCTCACAAAACACTGGACCACAGCACTCCTCTCTTAACCACAATGACCCAACATTTGTTGCCCTGGCTACAGAACTCCACTGCCTAGTGAGGAGCAGACAAACAGGGTATTCACACAGAAACAAAGGGATGTTGGACAGAACACAGGAGTTTGCCAGGTCTACAGAGGCAGAGCAGGTTTTTATACAGACTTTAAAAATGAAGCTATAACTGATAGAGGAGCTATGTATTAGAAGGCAGGAAAGACAATTTATCTGAAGGAAACCACAGGCACTCATATCAAAGTTAGTGAAAATAACACATGGAATGGTTTTTGGTCACACTAGGCCAGCTGGCTACTTGCACCCACTACCTGACGAATGTAACTGTAACCCCTCTATACATTACCACAACAATAAATTTTTTCATGTACCTTGATGATTAAAAATTAGATGCCCATTCTCAAATTAAGAAAATAAACCAGGATAAAAGGATATGAAAAAAAAAGTTACTAGGAAGGGGCCGGAGTGTGGCCTAGTGGTAGAGTGCTTGCCTAGCATGCAGAAAGACACAGGTTCAATTCCTTGGCTTCTCAGAAATTAGTCCTTTTTTTTGTTGCCTGGCTGTGGAGGAAAAGGATCTCCTTGAATTGGTGTCTGGGTACAGAAGATTCTTCTGTACTAGAGATGTAGAAATTGAGAGCAAGGAGGAGGAGGGGAAGGTGAGCTGTAGAGCCCATGTCTATTTCCCATAGTTTTATTTGCTCTCTTACCTTTCTAATAACCCTGGCTAAGTTGTCTTCTTGGACCAAAAAAGATACCTGACCACCATCTACCTTCAGCTACATGCCTTTTCTCCTCATCTTTATTAAATAGAGAAAAAAATTCACCCTCACTTTTCATATGCTCCACTGTATTTTCACAAGGTAGTTAAGTGTTGCTGTCTCCCCCTGCCACTCCCCAACTGCATAACCATGATTCAGGGTTTTCTTCCCTTCCAAACGTCTGCTTGTTTCTCTCTAGGAAGTCTACTGACTGTCTACTTTTATGAAGGCAGAGCCCGCATCCCTGTTTTCAGAGCTGATTTCCATAGGTCAGGTTATTTAGGGGCTGCAGGAGTTGAGGTGAGATCAGCACTGCCACCTGGTGGTGAGAGATAAGATTCCAGCCCCCCCCCCCTTTTTTTTGTGGGTCATGGGGCTTGATCTGGCCTGGGCACTGTCCCCGAGCTCTTCAGCTCAAAGCTACCACCCTACCCTTGAGCCAAGTCTCACTTCCATTTTTCTAGATGTTAATTGGAGATAAGTGTCTCAGGTTCTTTTGTGCCCAGGCTGACTTTGAACCTTAATCCTCAGATCTCAGCCTCCTGAGTAGCTAGGATTACAGGCATGAGCCACTGCACCTACACCAGCCTTTTCTGAGGGTGAGGGAGAGGAGTGTGAGGAAAAAGTAGTCTTTTCTGTCAAACTGAAATGCTTTTGTATTGTATATTGATATTTTTTGGTATTATTTGCTTTTTTAAAATATATTTTTATTGTAATTAATAGAAGGGTTACATGATATTTGCCAGATAAATGGTGCATTAATTCCCACACATTGAAACCCTTTCACATGTCATGGTCCCCATTTCCCTTCCCCCCTCTATTATTTGCTTTTTAAAGACTTATTTCTGTGCTGTGTATGACCAGCAGCCATGTGAGGAATGCAAATCTTGTGCCGAAGGAGTTAAAAGAGTGAAATTGCAATTATCAGCTGTGCTGCTGTGACCCACTCGCCAAATTAGGGAGATAAATATTTATCGAAGGAATTCAAAGAATAAAACTGCAACTGCCAAGTGTGTTGCTTGTTAGAGAAATCTTTATCAATGGAATTAAGTCCCCTCCCCCCCACTTTTTTTTTGGCCAGTCCTGGGCTTGAGCTCAGGGCCTGAACCTGTTTTTGGACTTTCTCAAGGCTAGAGTTCTACCACTTGAGCCACAGCACCATATCTAGCTTTTTTCTATGTATGTGGTACCGAGGAATTGAACCCTGGTCTTTGTGCATGCTAGGCAAGCACTCTACCACTAGGCCAAACACACGTGACCCTCCCCTTTTTTTTCTGTGGGTCACGTGGCTTGAACTGTGCCTGGGAACTGTCCCTGAGCTCTTTTCAGCTCAAGGCTTCCATCCTCCCCCTAGGTCTGGGTGGGAGGTGTCCCTGAGCTCTTCAGCTCAAGGCTACCATCCTACCCTTGAACCAAGCACCACTTGTTTTCTAGAGGTTAGTTGGAAATAAGAGTCTCAGGTCCTTTTGTGCCTGGGGTGGCTTTGAACCTTGATTCTCAGATCTCAGCCTCCAGAGTAGCTAGGATTACAGGTGTCAGCCATGTGCCCCAGACCTCCCCCTTTTAAATGGGAGCTTTCTGCTGACTTCATCAACCTCTCTCACTGTGTCTGTCAGCCACTCTGTTCCCAGTTCTGCTTTCAGCCAGCTGTGATGAAAAAAAAATTGTAAACCTTTTAAAAAAACAATCTAACGTTGGTAATCAGTTATATTTAGAATGTGAGCCTAACTCCTTGACAAGGGACAGTTTGGACTGGGATAAAAACCTACTAAACTGCTCTGCCCAGTGTGCCTGCTTAGCTCTGGGTAGAGTGAGGCATTGCACCCTTTTGAGCAAAAGTAAATTGCTTGACAAAATTTGTATCACTTGTGTGTCTATTCATTCCTGACACTGGAGACTTGTACTTTTTTTGTTGTTGTTTTTGCCAGTCCTGGGGCTTGAACTCCCGGGTTTGGGCACTGAACTTGGACTTTCTCAAGGCTAGCACTCTACCATTTGAGACACAGCACCACCTTCTTGGCATTGTATGTGGTACTAAGGAATCAAACTTTGTGCGTGCTAGGCAAGCACTCTAGCACTAGACCATGCTCCCCTCCTGCCCAGAGTTTCTAACAGGAGGGAGGAAAGGCCAGGAGCTGAGGCAATCTTGCACATCTGTTCACTTTTGAGCACTAAGTGGCAAGCAAGAGGGACAGGGCCCAGGCTCAGAAACAGTCTTTCCTGTCCAGTCTTGTTTCTATATTCAGGAAAATCCTTCCTAATGTTGGACCAAAGTCAACTCTAGTAATCAAAGAAATACAGCTGCATTTAGATCTTTCAGGAAATACTAGCTTTCTAAAATAAAAATTAACATGTCAGTTAATTATCGAAAAAAAAGTTACTAGGAAGCAACTCGGAGTGTCACAGTGGACACACTAATCAGATCAGGGTGATAGGAAGAAGGGTAAAAGAAAGCATCCCCAATAAACTTAAAACCAGACTCTGCAGTTCAAGTGTAACTTGAAAAAGGAGCCAGACTTCTTGGACAGAGAAACAAAAACTCCAGTAGAACCTGTTAACCAGTGAATATTGTTTACCTACGAGACAGATCACAGGCAAAAACCCAACAAGAATCTCACAAAACACTGGACCACAGCACTCCTCTCTTAACCACAATGACCCAACATTTGTTGCCCTGGCTACAGAACTCCACTGCCTAGTGAGGAGCAGACAAACAGGGTATTCACACAGAAACAAAGGGACGAAGGACAGAACACAGGAGTTTGCCAGGTCTACAGAGGCAGAGCAGAAGGTTTTTATACAGACTTTAAAAATGAAGCTATAACTGATAGAGGAGCTATGTATTAGAAGGCAGGAAAGACAATGTATCTGAAGGAAACCACAGGCACTCATATCAAGGTTAGTGAAAATAGCACATGGAATGGTTTTTGGTCACACTAGGCCAGCTGGCTACTTGTTGATATCTTCTCTTGGGAAGAAACTATCAAAATCAGGAATCCAGAGCTAAGAATCATGAATCTGACTCTCCTAGTGTAAGAATTGTAGGCGGCGGGTCCTTCTTTCTGTCTGTCTTTGCCCTGCAATACTGAACCTCAGCTACTGCTGAGGAAAGACTTCACAGAGTTACTGGAGCATTTACCCAGCATCCACCGCAGGCCAGGCCGCATGTGAGGCCTGCCCCAGCCACAGGTTGCAAACCTGCAAGCCACCTGCCTTCCAAATCATAGAGAGTGTGTGCATCTATGTCATTCTCAATACTCAGGGCAGCCCTTTTACCTCACCCACCTAACACCTAAAGATAAGTTACACAGAATGCATTCCCAATGATGAGGAGTTAGGAAATCATTCCTTCACTAGTCTGTATGAAATTGATATTAATTATCATCATTCAATTATAATAAACACTGCAGTGAAGTAAACTCTAGTCGTCGTCGTAGATACTTACCAATAGTTGCTTAATTTCATCCCCCACCATCCTCTCCAAATGGGTACAAGAGTAGAATTTCATTATGCTGTGAAAGAGAAATGTAAATCAAATAAACACACACATGAAGAAAATGAAACTGTCCTTAGAAATTTTGTTTCAAGGAAGTATTCATCTCTTTTTTTTTGGAATTTTAAAAATATTTTATTTGAAAATTTTATGCAAATTGAATATTATCTTTTCACTTGGCAATCTTCTTATAATTATATAATATAAAGAAACATGATTATTACTTTCACCACAGCCCATATAAAGTGTATCCCTAAGCCCCTCAGAATTTACCCCAGTGTGCCACATGAAGATGATCATCTTCTGTAGGTGACTCCCAGCACACCTGAGAACCCCTGTGCATAGCCAAGTGTCAAATAGGAATTATCAAGAATATTTGTAAAGCATTTAATGAGGTATGAAAATACTTTTATCCAAAAATAGAATCATAAAAACTTACACAACATGAATTGTTATGAAAAGTAAGTTTTACCAAGTCTTTTAAGTTAAAGGAACTGGGGCCATGGCTTAGTGGTAGAACATCTGCCTGGGAAGTATGAGGCCTCCAGTTCAACCTCAGATCACACACACACACACACACACACACACACACACACACACACACACTCACTCTCATACACTCACTCACACATACACACCCACACAAGTTAAATATACAACTGAATAACATCTAAACAAATTTGATTAAATTTCTATCCGGGGCCATAATTATACTTCTAAATCATTCATTTGAATAACTATTAGAAATTCAAAGCCTAGTGATTACTTCATATACTATCTGAATTATTTCCTTCAAATCAATTGGAATTGGTCAATTTCTCCTCTTGGCTTAGCATTTTCCTCCTAAATATCTTCTGAGTAGGAGCAACGCTATCATTTTCCATTGTATCCTCTAAGAGTCTGCCACATGAGTTCTCCCCAGAGCCCCCAAGCCACGCATGCACTTGTCCTAGGAAACCCTAGAAGGTCCCGTCCCTGACCAGGCCACTCGAGTGACACAATACCTCGAAACTCATGTGCAAGTATCATGGAAAGACATGATGAAGCACCAGGACAACTACCATGACTAATTCCTCATAATATCTCTGATTACATTAATACCTGGTAATGCATAATCTGCAGTATAAAGGTGACACAGATTCACAATGATAATGTCTAGCAGCAATAATAATGTCTTTGGGGGTAGGAAGGGCAGGAAGATAAAAGAAACATGTACTTCCTATATATGCTGCCAAAGTAATCAATGCCCAAAGTAAGAAACAAAACATATTAGATTTACATTCAAAAGCATGTGAAACTTTCTCAAGTAACTATAACTAAGATTGCTTGGAATAGAAGAGATTGTCTTTAAATAGTGGTAGCAATAATAATCGCTGCCATTGTTATGAATCCCTACCACTGAATTGTATTATAGTAAGAGATGTCACAGACATCATTTCTGATGTCTGAAAACCTGGGTAAATAATTTATAGAAAATATAACCCCATAAGAATGTCTTTATATTCAAAGGTTTAAAATTTTTCCATCCCAGCCTAGCTAGCAGCTTTTAAGACATCAAAACTACTGAATATCTATCTCCTCTACCATCTTTGGTTATTCTTCTTTCTTCCAATTCCAAACATACAAATGAATTTAGGACATTCATACGAGATACATTGTCTCTGATCTCTGTAAATATTTTTAAAAGTTCAGCAATATACAGGAACTCAACTGCTAATAATATTTCAAGTTTTACAAACCAAACATTTAGGAAAGGCATTAAAGGCATCAGGTTTACTTCATACTCAAACAGGAGATATTACAGGTGAGGCGGGCGCCTTACCTGGTACCCGAGCGGGCTTGGGCACTCGCGGATCTCGGGGTGCAGGTGGCGGCGGGTCCGGGTCACCATGATACATTTCATCTTGCTGTTCAGTCGACAAGGGAAATTACGGCTACAGAAGTGGTACACCACTCTCCCTGACAAAGAGAGGAAAAAAATAACCCGGGAAATTGTTCAGATTATTCTCTCTCGAGGTCATCGAACAAGCAGTTTCATTGACTGGAAGGAGCTCAAACTTGTTTATAAAAGGTCTGCGAGCTGGGTATCATCTTTAATTTTGAAAAGGCATATTTTATCCTTGATGAGTTTATAATAGGTGGCGAAATTCAGGAAACATCCAAGAAAATAGCTGTCAAAGCCATTGAAGAGTCTGACATGTTACAGGAGGCGAGAGAGAGAGAAAGAGGAGAGAGAGGGAAGACAGTGTAGAGGATGCAATTCCTAGTGTCTCCACTAGGGACAGCAGCTGGTTGAGAAGAGAAGCTCAAATGACAATGGAAGAATCCATGAACAAACCTACAGTTTAACCGACTTGAAGACTCCGAGTGCTGCAAGTGCTGAATTTTAAATCCTCATTGTTTTGTATCCAGTGCAGAGCCATGCCACAAGTAACTTAAAGAAAGGGATTCTTACTTAACTAGCAAATGTTCACGTTGGCTAATATAGTATATTTGAAATGTCTATGTCTATAGTATACTGTATATGATGACTTAATCTGCCTCTGTGTTGGAGATAACTGCTGTATAACTTGGCAGACTGAATAGTGTGTAAAATTTTAAAACTCCATGAGATTATTTGTAAGAAATAATTGCAATATATATTTTTGGAATTTGATTTTCTGAGGGATGAAAAACCATACATACTGTAATAGCTCCTGCTTATGAATACATTGTAAGTATTCATCTCTTAAAGAAAAATAAATACACGTGGTAAATGAGCACAATGTCTTAGATGTGGGAGGCCAACATGTTTCTGAGCTTTGCATCCTATTCAACCATGGACATAGTTATCAAGGGTGTGGTTTCAGTTAATGTTCCACACATCCACGTGCAAAGTGGAGGTTCGGGGCCAGTCCTGGTGCCACGAAGAGGTCGTGGGACTGTTCAGAGGGGAAACCCAGTGGGAGGTTAGGTGACTAGGTCGGCGGAGGAGGATGGAGGGGACAGGCAGGAGGGTTGGGGAGGACGGGACAGGGCTCACCTCCCCTCCAGTCTATTCCCCATCCTAGCCCAGGAGGACCCACGTGGACGGCTCCAGAGGGAGGAAGGGGAGTCCAGGGCGGTGAGGACCCGCACTGTCAGCCATTGAGTCACTGGACCTGAGGAGCCGTTATTTCTGGGTCCTCAGCGGAAGGGGCGGGGAGATCCGGGAGGAGCAGAGTGGACTTCCGGGGTGGGTCCTCCAGGGTCCAGGCCAATCAATTCTCTACCTAACGATGGGGATTCCCTTCCCCCTGCAGAACAAGGTCCAAACGTGGGTCATCTACCGGTGTACAATGTCTCTGAGCAGTGGAGGAAGAATGAGGACCTTCTGGGTTCTTCTCTGTGTCCATTCAGCTTCATGTGGATTCAGACTTTTCCATGACAGCTAATCCTGAAAGAACCTTCCAGAGCTGAGGGTGGCTCAGGAAACAAGGCCCAACTGACCCTGGGGGAGAAGTCCCACAACAATGAGGCCCTGCAAGCCTTTCTTCCATAGGCCTGGCTTCTCTCAGCTACTTGCTGTAGTGCTGGAATGCTGCCAATGAACAACAATAACCACCTGCCTCTTGTGTGTGCACTGGTGCTCTGTGCATCAGGGCTGGTTCTGTGTCCTGCTCCCTCCTTTAGCTCTCTCTTAGACTCCTTGTCTCCTGTACTTAAGTCTCCATTTCCATAAAAAACTTCTTGGCCTACCCTCAACCTATGCACTCATCCATTGAACCCTTATCCTTCTGGGCTATGTGTTTAAAGAAGTCCTGAGTGATTGTGTTGGAGCAGGTCTTTCCACCCAGAGCCAGCAGCTGGTTGCCTGCCCTCACCCAGTGTTTCCATAGGGTCCCACATCTTATGACAGCACAATCTGGTCTCAGTGTGTCACCAGTCCCAAGTGGGCTTCTCAGGGACCTCTCCCCAACAGGAACTTACCAAATGCTGACATTCCTACTATCTCCCTGAGTTCACCAGTCAGGAGATGTGTATCACTCTATGCTGTGTGTTGCTCTGGATGGACTTGGAGGGCTTTTTGGTAAAAAGCATTACAGATATGGCACTTTAGTTCCTGGAACACTGTGATCATTGGGGTCATCATTCCACCTCAAGTCTGTTTATTTCTGATGTTTTTTTCTGCCTGCTCCTCAGTTTCTCACTTCATCCTTACCTAATCTCCTGGACGATTCTCCCTCTTCTGGACTTCCCTGACCTCCCAGCACGGAGGCACCCTCCTCCTTTCTTGTCTCTGTTGGGTATGGAAGGCTCTCCTGTGCCCCTCATTGCCCATCCCACTTTGCCCCTTGACAAAGACAGGTGTCTTCAGAAAAAGAAATTTGTAAACATAATGAATTGACTCTGTTTTTTTCCTGAAATATTCGAATGTGGTATAAGACCCTCCCAAGATCTTCTATTGGCATAAGCCATATATGTATTCTCACAACTGCAGAGCATCCACAAATTTACCTACAGATTCAAGTTCCTCACAAATGTCAACCATCTTACTATTTGCTTTTTCTTTTCTTTTATTATATTTATTTATTTATTTGTATTTTTATTGTAATTAATAGAAGGGTTACATGGTATTTGCCAGATAAATGGTGCCTTATTTCCCACACATTGATACCCTTTCACATGTCAGGGTCCCCATTTCCCTTCCCCCCTCCCCCTCTCCCACCCCTCATCTTGTTTTCCCCCGTTCTCTATTTTATATTTATTTTTTATTGTAATTAATAAAAGGGTTACATGATGTTTGCCAGATAGAAGTTGGATTAATTCACATATATTGATACCCTTTCACATGTCTTGGTCGCCATGACCTTCCCCTCCACCACCCACCCCCCGTCTTGGTTTTCCCCCCTTCCCTATCCAATTTCAAATAACCCAATACAAATAAATCCAATATATCAGATAACAAAGTGAGATACTGTAACAATATGAGATATCCAAGGGACAGCAAATGAGATGAGAGATAACATAGTACATTAAGGACAACAGTCATTCATTGTATGGCTTTTGTTTCAATATCCTGGAGGTCTTTTCAATTAGCTTCATACTATATGGCCTTATTTCTTTTCTTAACATTACTATGTCACTTTGAATCACTTTTCCATTCAGGGCTGAATCCCAAGGTAACAGATACAATGAAGCACTACACAATCCACCCAATTTTGTTTGTATTTGCTACCATATATAAGAAGGAGACCAAGATGCTATTGTCATCTGTATTTTGTGGAATAAGGAAGTGGTTTTTATATAAATTGCTAAGATACAGGGAGGGGTGATGGCATTTTTTTCATTATAGATCCAACTAATTCTGTCCATCCAGTTGTATTGCCATTTCTTCTGGGTGAAGGGATTGCAAAGGTGTCGCTCTTTGAAGGGAACATTACCTTCTCATCATTTTCATTATTCTTCTGTCCTTACCAAAGTTCTGTTTGTGTGGGTGCTTGCTTGTGTGTGTGTGTGTGTGTGTGTGTGTGTGTGTGTGTGTGTGTGTGTGTCTATGAGTGTACCAGTGAATGGATTCATGTGGATACCTTATATGTGTCTTAGAGTTCCATTTCTGTTTGTCACTTCTACCTAGAGTCACCTTCATCTGCCTTGCGCAAGAAGTGATGCAGACATCACAGATACATGCCCATGTAGTACTTCTTGCTGTGCTGGTTCTGCCACTTGAATAGGACAATGGGTCTTGAATCTTTATGCTCAAGCCTGCTAATCCAACACATTGGCCATGAATCAAATTTCCTACTTCTTGCTGATTAATTGAAGATGAGACTCTCATAGTCTTTCATGTCTAGGTTGACTCAGAAACATGTTCTTCAGAGGTCAGTTTCCTGAGCAGTTAGGATTGTGTGAGCCATTGGCATCTGGCAAAGGACAATGTGTGTGATTCCTGTGGCATGTCCTGTCTCAGGACATGGATGTGAGTAGCTTCTCTATCTCCTTTTTGTCACAACACATACGAACGAAATTTATTCTCTGTCAAGACAGAATATGCAGAGACCACATCTCTACTTGAGGCAGTATAAAGGCTGACAGCAGCTCTCAGTGTTCACAAGCCTAGAAAGGACACAGGGTATTATTCAGTGGATGACATCCTCACCCTCACAAGCAGGTGCTAAGTGGAATCCCTGCAAAGTGGATTGACTGGGGGACTGAAGCATAGCACTAACACTAGTAGTGTAAAACACATTTGAGATGTATGATTGTGCCAGGCCAAAGCCAGTAAGTATGTCCTCAACACCAGGACATTTGCTGGACAGAGGACCGTGGGAAGGTATGTGGAGGGGACTGTGTCTAGTTTTCCTCCTGACCTGCAAGAGGTCCCAGGGAGCAGCCAGTGGACATTTGGAGGGGTCAGGTGTGAGGCTCAGGCTCTTGGGGGGCAGGGTTGGTGACATCACCTAAAGAGATGACAGGACAAAAAAAAGGGGGGCCAGGCAACAATGGGGGCACTGCTTAGCAGCTCATATATTGCGCTGCAGCTGAGCCAGCTCATTTGTGTGCAAACTTTGGAAGCACCAGGATGTTTTCTTGCTGCTGTCCCATATTCCACAGACAGAATCAAATTGGAGAGTTTGATCTCATTGGCAGACAATGGGTCATGCCTTGGCCTGGTGGCCTGCTCAGAAACCCACCCTGCATCCCACAGGTGTATGGAGGAATCATGTGCGCAGGAAGGACAGGGGTCCACACACCTACTACTGTGTGGCATGAGTGTCTGCATTCTGGGTGGGATGTGGGTACATGAGTGTGTGTGAGGGAGGGAAAGGGGTTGTGCCCCAAGCTGTTGTATGGCCAGGAGCCTTTTCCCATTGCTTCTCCTTCTTCACCCCAGTATGGGGAGATTTTAGCCCCAAGCCTTGCTGATCCCTGCAAGGCAGGATACCTGCGGGGAGGCAAAGTGGAGCAACTGGTAGAGCACCTGGTGCCTGCCCTGCTCTTCCGGGATGCCTCCTTCATCCCAATAGTCCTGGGAACCTTCCACACCTTCACTACCACACAGCACATACGGACCCCGCTGTTCAGCAGGTAAGCAGCTGGACCCAATGGCTAGGATCTGGCCCAAGTTGGTGCCCCGACATGAATCTGCTTGAATCCTGCGAAGTAGCATGCTAGGGACAACACCCACACTGCCTGAGGCTGGACCAGAGGCACGGGCTGTGAAAATGCCTGTCCTGGTCCATGCCTTCAACAGCTGGGTGTGCAGAATTGTGGGTGGGGCCTGGAGAAGCTCCCCTCTCATCAACACCCCCTTCTCTCCATTGTGGCCTCACTGTCTGAGACCTTAAGCAAAACCTTTTCCAAATTCTCAAGGTGATTGAGGTTCTTTCTAGGGTCCTGAACTTATCTGAATCGCACTAGGAAGCACTAGAGGGACACAGAGAACCCATGCCCATTCAGATATGTAGGAGGCAGGTAAAGGCCTTTTCACCTTCTGTCCAGAGGTATATCAGGCTCCACTCGTGTAAAGAACAGGGTGATTCTTGTCATCCCAAGCTCCATCCTGTGCTCAGAAGCCACCAAGAACTGCACCCATCACACTCAGGGACAGTGCATGTGACTTCCTCATGTTATTCCCCAGGTACCACTCATTTCAAGAACTTGAGGGGGAGACGGCAGGAGCAAAAGGACAACTACAACAGCGAGTGTGGTGGAGGAAGAGGAGGGACTCTGTTTTCACAGCGGGGGCATTAGGAGCTGCTTTCCGGGAGGCCTCGGGAAAGTGAAATGGTACCCACCTGACTTGAGAGTTCTGAAGGAGAGCTTGAGACCTGCAGGAAACTGTCCACACAGGGAGCTGGGGGTGGGTTCCTCTATTCCTGAGGAGGATGAGAGAAGCTCTGGGACCAAGACAGCCCAGTCACCTTTGCCTACCCTGGGAAAATCAGGACTAGGGAGACTAGGGTAGGCCATACTTCCCAATCATGGACATTCAGTGGGCTTCCTGAGGACTCTGTGAGGGCTCAAGGATCAGGGTGTGCCCTGTGGGTTGAAATCAGGGAAAGACACTTCACAAAGGGCTTAAGGACATGGAGGTGAGTAGAGGCTATCTCAATGAGCACACGCAGGGCTCGAGAAGGACCTAGGGACAGGATGACAATCCCAGAGTGGATAGGTTGGGGAGGTTTCCAGGGACAAATGAAGGTAGGTGCGGGGCATGTGGAAAGAGGAGGGTGGTGTTCACAATTGTGATCTAAGTCTAGTCTCATCCTCCTGAACATATTGCCTGCAGCCCAGCCAGGTGACCTGGCTTGCCAGGGACTTGGACATGAGCGGTCTCATGACCACAGCTCCATACATGAGCTTGAGAGGATCTGAGTGGAGGAGAGGCCCAGCCTCTGACTCGGCTGCTTCTCCCTCTGCACCCAGAGCCTTCGCCTTCATCGTTGGTTGGTGGATGAGGGAGAACCCTGAGGATATCCTGGAAGCACGGGACTCGTCCTGCCTGCAACAACTTGTGGCATACCTCCACCTGAATAGGCCCGGCTCCATGGAGGAGCACCAGGCCTGCCTTCTGCTCACCCAGCTGGACTTCAGGAATTCCAAACAGCCAGAACTTGAAGGTGAGTAGCAGGGGATGTGAAGGAGACAACAGCTGGGAGATTCTAAGCCATCTCCAATTGAAGGAAGCCATAGGCAAAGGGGCCAAGGAGACCAGAGGCCTTGGAAAGCAGTCTGGAACACTTCCTGTGGCGGAGTCAAAGCACTGGGGCTTCTCAGGCAGGCAGGGGTCTCCTGACATTAGGGAAGACTTAGGGGAAGACATCCTGTAGGGAATCTTGTCCTAAAATATTGGCTGCAGCTCCAGTCCTTGGTAATTCTGCAGTATTGCATGCCATGCATGAAGCCCTGGAGACAACCACCACCCAGGAAGGAATCCGAGCATCTTGGCCAGAGCTGGATCTAAGAGCTGCCTCAGAGTCCCCTTCAGCTCCAAGCTCTGCTGGCGAGCTCCAGAGTAGGACTCTGAGAGATGCATATTCGTACTTGGCTGTACCAGCTGTCTTAGATGAGATGAAGCCTTGTGCAGGTAAGCTCATGACTCCCTGCCTTCCACCTGCCCCAAGTACTAGTGTGGAGGTAGTAGTCCCAGACTGAGCTCTTCCCTCTGATTTAGGAGCACTGGCAGCCATCTCTGAGCCTGGAGGACCTAATCCACTGAAACCAAATACTCTAGAACCAGGAAATGATGAGGAAGTTCCAGTGTCCACTGAAGAAACCCAGCTACTCAAGGCAAGGCTGAAGCAAATCCCCCATCAGCCCCAACACCAGCAGCTGATGCAGATCAAGCCGAGGCTCCCATGAGCAATGTGGCAGAGACCTGTGGGCCAGAGGTAAAGGCTGCAGAAGAAGGAAGATTTGCATCAGATGTGAGTCCTTTGCTGGAGGAAGAGGCAGCTTGCCTCCTTGCTGCAGAGGCGGCTTGTCTCCGCCCAGCAGAGGAAGAGCCTGAGCCATCTGTTCAGGAACTTGTGCCACCCATTGAGGATGAAGCCCCCAGGCCATCTGTACCCCTGGAAATGGACGGCAAAGGTCTCAGGAAGGCAAAAATCACGACCATGACCTGTCAATCTCTGAGGACTCCAGTTCTCCACTGGAGTGCTGTGGAGCTTGAGCCAGCTGAATCCCTGGGGGCTAGAGAGGCAGACATGGCACCTGAAAGAGACCCAGCTCCCTGGGAGTCCCTGGCAGTGGGGGATTTTCAGGTGTCCTCCAGGGTGTCATCCCGGATTTCCTTCTTGAAGTTAAATGAGGACATGAGCACAGCACATTTGCTGGAGTGGCTGCCTGACCAGAAGGCCAAACAGTTCTCACTCATGGCTGTGGTGAGTAGCTTGGCAGCCCTGGGCATGCAGTCTTTCCCTCTCCCCTCTACTGCCCACACCCACCATTTCCCTGTGCAGAGAACATTTCTACTGCACATCCCAGCCTTGTGGGTGCAAAACCCAGGACCAGGTCTGGGTTCACCAAGTCAAACCATCTTGATTTCTTCAGGGACAATTGCAACCACAGAGTGTCCAGGGATCCTGATGGCTCAGGGAGTAACAAGGACAAGCACACAGAAACCCAGTTCCCTTGGTCTCTCCACTCGCCTTTGAATTCTTAACCCTCACTGGGGGCCTGGTGGCTGTTGAGATCCCATGGCACTCAGCATCTGCCACAGGGTGGAAACAAATGCCTGTGGCCTGCAGACAGAAAGGAGGGCTGGTGGAGAAAGGCAAATGTGCCCTACCTGGGACATGCAGGCCAAGGCACCTCATGATTGGCAGAATGAAATTGGTCCAGCCCTGCCCTCCTCTCTAGGCCCTTATGCTATTCTTAGGGACACACATAGGCCAGGGGCTCTCAGAGGTGCAGGAAAGAGCATGGAGATACACCTAGACATGCAGCTCTGCTTCCTGAGACCCAGTGCCTAGTCCTGCCTCCCATCCCAGGCAGAGCCTCGGGAGGCCTCAGGCAGAGTCCCACTGACCATTTGTTTTCCCTTTCCAGAGGCTCTTGAAAGAGCTCAGACTTTATCATTGTTTGAGCTACGTGAATTCCAACCTGGATAAGGAGTGTCAGGACCTCTTGGCACCTACAATGCTGGCCATTTTACAACATTGTCATCAAATTGCAAGCTGTGGCATTACAATGTCCTTGTTGGACCACAGTGCTGAGGCAGCAGACAGGGCAGAGGTCTTGGAGCACTGGATGGAGGTGGCTTTGGTATGCTGCAGGAGGGGCCTGGGACCCTTCTTCCCTTTCCCATCCCGACCAGCAGGCTGCCTGCTCACTCACAGCTGCTTCCTGAGTCCACAAACCCCTCCTCAGGCTCGGCCCAGGTTCCAGCCATGTGCCCTCCTGCTCTGCTTCCACTAGGACGGAGTCATCTCCTCAGGCTCCCTAGCATTCATTCCAGTAATCAAGGTGGAGATGTAAGATCATAGCAGGACCCCGGGGGCTGCTCCACAGCTCAACTCACACATTCCTCATCTCTAGACATGCCACCATCTCAAAAATATCAGCTCCGTATGTGCCATCTTATCTGCCCTACAGAGCAATGCCCTGCAAGGCCTGAAGCAAACATGGAGAGCTGCGCAGAAAATACAAGGCAACATGCCAATGAGCAGATAAGAGCGCAGAAAGAGCATCAAGTCCCATGCCAGTGCTACACATAGGTTTCTTAGGCTGTTAAAAATTCTCTTTGCAGGGCTGGGAGTTTGGCTTAGTGGTAGAGTGCTTGTCTGGCATGTAGGAAGACACGGGTTCCATTCCTCACTACCACATACATTTAAAAAAGCCGGAAGTGGTGCTTTGGCTCAGGTGGCTGAGCAATAGCCTTGAGCAACATCCTGACTGCATCACCCCCCGGGTGATGGGCCTCCCTGATGTCTGAGAGTCAGGGGTAGGGACCTGGATGGTAGGTTACTGGACCTGTCAGTCTTGTGTCTTCAACTTGGGACTCTCTAGGTTCCTGTGACCTTGTCCTCTGACCTGAACCTGATTCATGATCAGACAGCCCAGAAGCCATTAAACCAGGCCTCATGTACAGTACCCCATCTCCTGGCTCTCCTCAAATCATCAAGGTGTCCCACTTCAGCTCTCTACTGGATTGATGGACGTTGTTGCTATTGGTTTTCTGCTCTTTCTTTCCTTTTTACTCTTTTTTTTAGTAGGTTGATATTATAACATTTATTCAAATAATGCTATGGGTTAATAGAAACAGCAAAGAACCAAAGAATTAAAATGCAAGCTATGTAAAATCCCAACTAAAACCCAAAAGTGTCTAATGTATTCATTCATTAGCTAACTAAAAGCCCAAGAAAGACAAGACACCCGATATAATAAAGTACTGCAAAACAATTGGCAATTTTCAGTTATCAAAATTGTGGATTTTGCATTTGTATCCTTTTCTCAATCAAGAAAAAAATTCTTTTTGAATGTTATATAACATACATATAAAACAAGATAGAAAAATACATTATAAACTTGTAACAATGGCTGTAAATACATTATCTTACATGTTTCTCATAGGCGATAGGTTGGTTATGGTACATACATAGCATGAAATTACTAAGATAATAAAAATAGACAAAAAATACATGTCAGCTGTACGGTAACATACAAGCGACACTCCCATCTACCCACACTAAAAAAATTACATAATACCGTCAGAAACAGTCTTAAAAACTACATACTTTAATAAGAAATAAATTCAATAAAGAATGATAATACTGAGAACCAAGGCATTCAGAGATTTCAAAAGTCATGCTTTTTTTCAGTTGATCCAAAATTTTGTCAACTAAGTTTTCAAAAGTTTGTTCAGAGCCAACATCACTCATAAATGTCACACATTTATTGTTTCATACATTTACTTTCTTCCCCATAAAAGACCTTTGATAAACATCTAAAATGTCCAGGTATAACACAGTTGAGGTGAAACTGAATCAAATACTGGTATTATTTTGTTACTATCACCTCAAGTGTTTGAGTGTCGCAAATTTATTTAACCAACCAAACAAAATAAAAACCAAAATGGCACAGCATATGTTGTAAATAAATCAAAACAACTATATGTGTAACAGAAAGACAAAGCCGTGGCACATTAAACCAAAGCTAGCTGAGTTCGAAGCAATGTCTATCGCATAGTAAATAAACTGAAAATGGTTCCAAGTGAGACAAGATGATAGAGGTCACCTTGAAGGTGCCCACTAGGCTTCCTGCTGACCTTGACTGTGGAGCTGAGAAGGTACAGAAGAGGGTCGAGCTGATGAGCTAAGGGTCCACCGTCACTTGAGATTTGCCACATCTGGTACTGAGCGGTTCATGGTTATTTACTCAAGTGTTTAGATGAAGGCTTTGCACACAAATCACTTCAACTACAAAATGGTTTGAACTTCACAAGAAACTGGAAGCTCAAACTGAAATTCAGTTCCATATTTCTATGCACAATGATGCTAGTTTTTCACATTCTTTGAAAGTTTAAAAAACAGGGAAGGGCAAAAATGTGTGTGTAGGGGTGACTACTAAGCCAGCAAAGTGATGGACAAGTTATCTGGTAGGAGATAAAGACTGATTAAATGTGGATCACTTAGAAACATTTTCAGAATGAAAATGGCAAAAGATCATTTCTGTGACGAAGTCTGCTAGGTAGACTATTATCTCCAATTAATAAGAGGAAAAAAAAGAATCCCAGATATCCCCTCTTCTCTGAAGAAAATAAAGCTCTAATTTTGCCTGTAAAATGATGTGCAGATCTCACATAATTTTTCTCTTAGAATCCTCTGGGCTAATAGTACAGACTATAATAACCCAAAGTACTCAATTACGATTTTTAAAAGAATGACATTTTAAAACTTACTAGTCAAACCTAAGGAAAGGTATGAATTTTTTTCACAGTATCAGATTCGGCAAATTTGCATCCAGGTAACGTGGCACAAATCGTAGAATTCAAAGCATCAACTCTCACCTTCCCTCCTATCTTCGTTCACATACTGGGCGACTGAGTAGCATGCATTCACTTTTACTCTGAGGGAGGAGCTGATCTTACAAGACACTTGACTAAATGACCAGGAAGGAAAATAAGGCACTTTCTTTTCTTTAGACTTATTCCAATACTTAAAAAATAAAAAAGAAAGACAAAAAGGCTCTTTTGGTCTTTTGTTTCTTGACAAAAAAATTAGTTAATGAAATAAAGGGTTTCTTTGTTCTTTTTTCTTTTTTTAATAACACTTGAAAGTATAAAATGCTACATTTCCAAAAATACATATATTTTTTTTCTCCACCAGCACCCTTGTATAGTAAAAGTATCTACTTTTGTTCATTTGTTTCAATGCACTACACTTTATCTACAATTTCATTACATGTATACAGCAAATAGGCAAGCATGGCTTTTACATCCTTAATGATTTTTTTTTTCTATACAGGGAAGTTTAAAAAAAATATTTGAACAGTTTGCCCAGTAATGTGACACATAATGCATGTACCTTGTTCTCAAATATTTTTTAAGGAGGTGTAAGATAATGGTTCAATAATTTTAACTCGGTCATCTTTTTAAAAATAGTGTTGCAGTTTTGTTGTTTGTATTACTTTTCAAAACTCGATAAGTTTTCGTCCCATGGCACAATTTCTTCTAATACTTCAAATTTAGGCAGGCAATATAAAAAAAGGCTGCAACTCTGCCCCCTTGCAGGGCATGGTAGTGACTCAACAGCACCTCAAGTTTTGACTACTGTGTGAAACCACTTCACCAATGACAACCCTGAGCAAAGGTTCATGCATGATGCACCACCACACAGAACATTCAGAGAGCATTGACTTGGACACAAGAAGACAAAGAAGCTGTCAGGCCACAGGGCCACAGGGCGTGCTTGGAGGGCCTGAGGGGCCAGGCGGTTGGGATGGCCTGAGGGCCGGGGCAGGGAGGGCTCTGCAGGCTTGGAGCCAGGCTTTTTCCCTGGAGGGCTCGGGGTGGGGCGGGGCGGGGTGGGGCGTCCGCTGAGGCCCTGGCACCCGGGGTCGGGCACCCGGGGACCGGGGTCGGGCACCCGGGGACCGGGGTCGTCCCCCGTCCTCAGCAGCTCCCCACCCCCTCCCCGGCCCAGGGCCCCGGCCCTGCCTCCCCCCCCCCACGCCTCCCATGAAAACCCAGCTGCGCGTCCCCCGTGGAGGGCGGTGCCCATGTCGGCTCTGGGGAGCATGGGGGTCAGGGACAGCCAGGCAGGCACGGAGCCCAGCGCGGGCGCGGGGCCTGCAGCTGGCATCCCTGGAGCCATGCCCTGCAAGAGCACCAAGTGGCTGCAGGAGGAGCTGGAGGTGCGCAGCGTGGCCTTGCTATTGCCCTTTGGTTAATCTCTTATTGTTACATTATCCCACTTTGGTACCTGGTGAATTATAAAGATGTTTACTCGTTTCTTTGAAATAGGAGGGGAAAAATGAGGTGAGGAGGTGTGGGAGGGAAATGGGGACAAAAACATAAGAAAGGATATCAGTGTGTGAGAAGTAAAGCACCTTCCATCTGGCGAATATCACTGTAACCCCTCTATACAATGAAATAAAAATAAATATAAAATAAAAAATACGTTTTCCTAAAGAACAAAGCATAAAAATCTACATCATATAAGGTATGGTGGGACAACACTGAAGTAAGTCAGTCTATATCAATGGAACACCAAGTCTCCCTCATTTGTAATAATCAGTAGAAACCTTGGGCTCTCCTAGCAGAGATTTACCATAGAACAAAATCTAGAGACATTAGACCAAATAGTATGACACTAAATGCAAGGACCTCCAGGAGAAGGAAACAAAAGCCATATAATGAGTGACTGTTATCCTTAATGTACTATGTTATCTCTCATCTCTTTTGCCATCCCTTGGTTATCTCATATTGTTACAATATTTCACCTTGTTATTTGATATATTTTATATGTGCTTAATTGGATAGGGAAGGAGGGAAGTCAAGATAAGCGGGGGGAGAGTGGGAGGGAAATGGGGACCATGTCATAAGGAAGCGTATCCATGTTTGTGAAGTTATGTACCTTCTATCTGGTGAATATAATGTAACCCTTCTATTAATCACAATAAAAAATAAAAAAATAGCCTGTATCTGTCGATTAAGTCCATTTGGTTCATAGTGCCATTCAATTCTGATGTTTCTTGGTTCATGTTTTGAGTCCAGGAGTGGTCTGGGTATCCTGCCTGTTGGAGACTGAGGCATCACCACACCCAACTAACACTAGGTTGGACTCCATCTGCACTAGCAAATGAAGTGCTGTTTGCTTCATTAGTTTAGATGCACCAACATGAGAGCTACATGTGTAAAAATTGTTAACACTTCTTAAGAGATCATTTTCTTTATTAATCTGAAATGATGTTCCCATGTTTCTTTCAGTTTGTCTCTTGTAATTTTCATATTCCTTGTGTGTATGTTCAGTGCTTGAAATATAGAGTATCTAGTCTGTTTTTTCTGATCTTGTCTGATTGGGATCCTGAAGGCCTCCTGTAGACATCTCAATGGAAAACTCACTTCACCTGGAGAGTCAGATACCTGTCCCCAAACAATTGAGAACACCCACTGAAAAGGAAAAACGGTTTATATTGCCTCATGGTTCGGGTCAATGTATCTGTTGGCTATATTGCTTTGTGCACAGTACATCAAGATAGCACCATGTAGTTGAAGAGGAGGCCTATGGTATATTTTATATACTTTACTTGTTTAATTGAAATAGAGAAGGAATGAGGAAACACAAATGATTGAGTAGAGGTTGCGGGAAGAAAAATGAGAAAACAACATAGGAAGGGGAATCAGTGTTCAAGAAGTTATGTACCCAATGTGTGAAGAATGTAACTGTAATCCCCCATCCATCTCCCTGACATTAGAATACAATTAAAAGGGGAGGCCTAAGTACCTCACAGGGTCTGGAAGAGATACGGAGAGAGGGAGGGAGGGAGAGAGAGAGAGAGAGAGAGAGAGAGAGAGAGAGAGAGAGAGAGAGAGAGAGAGAGAGACAGAGAGAGAGAGAGAGAGACAGAGAGAGAGAGAGAGAGAGAGACAGAGAGAGACAGAGAGAGACAGAGAGAGACAGAGAGAGAGAGAGAGAGAGAGAGCGACAGACAGACAAAGAGAGAGAGAGAGACAGAGAGAGTGACAGATAGAGAGAGACAGAGACAGAGACAGAGACAGAGAAAGACAGAAACAGAGACACAAGACCCCCTCATCCCAATATCCCATTTAAGGACACACTCACAGTGACCTAATTTCTTCCCTCACTCCTCAATTACCCCAGTACTGAGGACCAGTGGAAGAACATAGACCTGAGTTCAAACATCTAAGAAAGCACTGGAAAAACTTGATGCCATGTGTTCATGGGCTATATCAGGTCCGTCATGGACGTAGAGAGGAAAAGTATTCCAGACCTGACCAGGCTCATGACAAGCAGCAGAGAGGAGAATCCTAGGGAGTGGAATGGCATCATCACTGCTTGCATTTTCCTCGGCAGGCCACGCGAAGGTCTATGACATAGAGTCCACGAAAGGACCTTCAGATATTGGCCTGTCAGGAAGGTCACGACAACAACAGTGGGTCCAGCAGTTGAAAGGAAAAGGAGATGTGATACACAACAGTGAAAATTCATGATAGAAACCAGGCGCCAATGAGGAACCACTGTACTAATAGCTTCTCAGGGGCTGAGATGTGGAGACTGAGGTTCCAAGCCGTCTCCAGAAGAAAAGTTCCTGACACTCAAAGGTCAAAAGTAGAAGAGTGGCTGAAGTGATAGAGTACCAGCCTGGAGCAAAGAAGCTCAAGGACATTGCCCAAAACCAGAATGTAGGCCTCACAACTGGCACCAGGAAAGAAAACAAACATTAACCACTTCATATCTGTCTTCCAAGCTCCATTGGAGGCATAAATAGGAGCATCCCAGTCCAGAGGTCAGTGTGGATGAGGGGACATGAAGGGACAGGTGTCAAGGAATATCATAGGGCCTGGAAATGACATCACCTTTCCAAGCTGAAATACAGTGTCCCCTAACCCACTGCTGATAGCCACACACTTGGACGAAATCAAATTTTCCTAACTCCATCAGACAGACAGGATTCAGCCAGGCCTCAATCTCAGGGCCCTGTGAGGACGGTCTTGTGGTTGTAGACTGAGAGACTCTGTCAGTGGCCAGAACATACTGGGCTGAGCCTCAGTGCTTTTCTGTTTGCAGCTTGGGACGTGGTGGAGTTTAGCCCTGAGGCCTGTCCACCGGGCATCCCATAGAATCTTACATGACTCCTCTCCTTACCATTGCCCTGTTCTATCTCTTTGAAGTCACCAGCTTAGGACATTGGAAATTGTGGTTAAAGGGATACAGGACTGGGCACCAGGAGGCACAGAGCCCATCTGTATCTCCTCTAAGGTGGTGTGGCTGCTGCACCCAGGGCTACCTGGGGAGAGTAGTATTGAACAGTGGCTGAAACTCTGAATGGATGAGGTCATGCTCAGGACTAGCAAGTGGTGGGAAAAGGGGTCATCTGTGGAGGGTGTGTCAGAAGGAAGGGCTCAACTGAAGGGCCCTGCACAGATGACCTCACTTCCTTCACAGTGGAACTTAGAACCTTGGTATCCCGGCAGCCACAGTCAACACAAGCCCCCAACTGCTCACTTGTGTGGCTAACAGACGATCAGGAGATGTTTGCCAGATTTTTCTCAAATGGGAGAGGCTCGGGCCTCATGGAAGAGCACAGAGGGTGCCTGGCCCACGTCTGTCCAAACAAGGCCAGGCCTGGCCGTGGACACTTCTGGAGATGCTGTTACTGGACCCAACAGGTGACATGGGGAGGTTCAGGGCAGTGAGAGTCTGGGTAGCTGAACATATGTAAATTTCCTGGTCATTAACGGCTCTCCTCTCCCTATGTGTGTGTGTGTGTCTGTGCTTGTGTGTATGTGTGGTTAATAATTCTTTAAGTAATTCACCTGACCCTATGTTCGCATATTCCACGTGCCTTTTTCTTTTAGCATAGAGCTGTTAAGTATGCTTTGTCAATAGTCATGTGCATGCGTACTAAATGAATGACAAACAAAAATTAGAGATGTGTACTCATATTCGTTGACTCTCTGGCTAATCCACACTCGTGTAAACATGTGATGACACACTACTCAGGATGAAACATAAGGAGTATGCTTGGTCTCAAAATGGAAGGCCAGGTGAAAGTCATCCTAAGGGAACACAAATATTGCCAGGGGCTAAGTTCTTTTTGCTAGAGTCCCTCAGCTTTCCTGTCTCAGGTTAGTACTATACCGCATGAGACACACGTTCCTATGGTACCACGTGGATACTTGGACCTTTACCTCTCACAGAATTTCCTCCATAGGCTGCCTTTGAATCTCCTTGACATCTCAGACTCCAGAGTAGCTAGAGTGCAGGCATAAGCCGCTACCACTGAGCCTGTTACTTTCTTTTTTTTTAAATTAATTTATTTATTATACATTCATTCATTTACTTACTTATCCTGACACCCAAAGTACGTATTTTTATATTTTTATTGTAATTAATAAAAGGGTTACATGATATTTGCCAGATAGAAGGTGCATTAATTCACATACATTGATACCCTTTCACATGTCTAGGTACCCACTACCCCCCCCCGTCTTGGTTTTCTCCCTTTCCCTATCAAATTTCAAATAACCAAATACAAATAAATTCAATATATCAGAAAACAAAGTGAGATACTGTAACAATATGAGATACCCAAGGGACAGCAAAGGAGATGAGAGATAACAGAGTACATTAAGGACAACAATCATTCACTATATGAGCGTGTTTCTTTCATCTTAGAAAAGGAATGAATCAAAGCAAGGCAGGACAGATGATTTTTGGATTGTTAGTTTGCTTGTTTTTGTTATGCATTGAACTCGAGACCTTATTCTTAAGATAGACAACCCCATGAGCCTGTAAACCTTAATCACTGTTCTTTTTTCAATAAGTGGACTCCTCGTTAGTACATGATTGAGTATGGAGGACACTCAATGGGATAGGAGTACCTTGCTCCAATCCTCCTTATGAATGGTGGTCATCCCATAGGCATGAGGTTCAAGAGACCCGTGGTCACCCACCCACACAGGACTGCAGCCTCTCAGAAAATGTCACTGGAATTGCAGAGAACATACACTGGACTTACAACACATGGTATTCCATTTAAATGCACAGGGCCGGGAATGTGGCCTAGGGGTAGACTGCTTGCCAGGCATGCACAAATCCCTAGGTTCAACTCCACAGTACAACAGAAACAGGAAAACCTGCAAAGAGGTGCTGAGAAACAAGAGGTAGAGCCTTGGCCAGAATCTCTAGGAAACACTAAACCCCAAATAACTACTCCAAAAAAGCAGGCAGTGACCCTGTGGCTCAAATGCTAGAGCTCTAGCCATAGGAAAAAGTAAAGTTTAAGGACAGCTCCCAAGCATGTATTTAAAGATATCCAGACTGGTAAAAGAAAAGCAAAATTAGATTTGGCAATTCAGTCTAGGCTTCTGACAATTACTTACATATAGCCATAGAAGAGAGAGATGCACAAATATATAAGTATATATAAGTGTGTGTGTGTGTGTGTGTGTGTGTGTGTGTGTGTGTGAGTGTTCTCAAGAAACTCAAGGGTATGATGTAACATAGTGGAGATAGAAAGCAGCTGCTCTATGTAGTCAAGAGTTCCAGCATCCCTAGATCTAATGACTCTCCTCAGTGTGTAGGTCTTCCACTGTTAAAGAAGCTTCATTCTTGGACAGATGTTCCATGTCTGATGATGACTTCTATGCAGTCCAATAATTGCTAGAAAAGTGATTTCACTGCAGAAAATGGACAAACATATTTCTGAATTCAAATAATGCCAATGGGGCTAATAGGCCTCAAAGGAGTATGTCACCAGATGACCATGAAACTCACATTCAAGAAGCTGCACACAGAACATTCTCCAACAATGATCCACTGTTAGGATACACAAATAGCCTAAAAGAATACCAAACATGCACATCATTCCTCATATCTGGCTGAATGTGGGGTTTCTATGAGGTTACACCATAAAATAGACTTCTGATTCAAATCAGTAGAAAGAGATAATGAAGGACACTGCATATTAATGAAGGGAATGATCTAAGGGGAAAACACTCAAGAAGAGGTAAATATTGATGCACAAACCAATGAATCAACTATTATACTTTAAAACAGTGTCCTGAGGCTACCCAAAGACAATGGATCCGTTCAACAATAGATGTTAACAATCTACTCTCAGCAAAGTAAATGTTAACCCAACTAAATCATCTGTGAAGACCAGGCTGAAACATCTGACAAAAAAATTACCCCATATACTAATCTGTTTGCCATATATATATAAATATAAATAGACAGGTATATATACGTACTCAGAAACATATCTCTATGAACGACACTGTATAGAAAAACATTTTTTTCTTGTGGGGTTTTGCTGATTCTGTTTTCTTATTTCTTTCTGTACACTTGTTTTGAGTCTATCTTGGGTAGGAACATAGAACTCAGGACAAAAGTGTGAAAATGTTCATCACTGATGTTCAATAGACATTGTACTGAAAGAAATCTAGACAAGTCACATGTAGAAGCAGAAGAAGGAAACTGATAGTTTGCGGAAGGAATGACACTGGACCAAAGGAAAAGAACTCAATACATATCCTATGTAACTGTAACCATTCTACACATCTGTGAAAATAATGTAACTTCTTTACATAGGGATAAAAATCACAGTGAGAGCCTGGTTGGTGCTGGTGGGAGGCTGAGATCAGAGGATCATGGTGCCTGTGTAGAAAAGTCCCCATGAAATGTTCCTCACACATAGCCACTGGGGCTTAAAGCTGTAGTACTCTAGCTTTAGGCAAAAAGAGCTCTAGAACAAGATCCAGGTCCTGAGTACAAATTCCTAAAGACAGGAAGGACAAGGTTGGAGACCTTGACAATACCCAGGTGCTCATGGGATGCAAGCTATGTGACCGCAGCTGGGAGAGCCTGCGGG
Organism: Megascapheus bottae; assembly: GCF_031878675.1. Lineage (NCBI taxonomy): Eukaryota > Metazoa > Chordata > Mammalia > Rodentia > Geomyidae > Megascapheus > Megascapheus bottae. The sequence goes on along the minus strand of NW_028327395.1, from coordinate 204,169 downwards.
CTGCATGGGGTCCTCTGCAAGCTGGAGGAAGGAGGGGTCCAGTCCTCCACCTCACTCCTGAGGGCAGATGTCCATTCAGCCTCTCAGGCCCCTGCCAAACTCTCTAGGAATAAGTGGGAGAATGTGGGGGGAGCGATGAAGACACCAGGAAGACAGCAGAAGCACACGTGTGTCCAGGAGCAGGTTAGAAAAGAGGTCCCTGTGGCTGGAGAGACATGACACAACACACTTCCCAGACCAGGAAGTGGCCGCACAGGTCCATACTGAAATACAGTGTTCCCCAAACCCACTGCTGACTGCCACAAAATGAGGAAGTCACACTTCCCTTGAGACCACACTCAGCCAAGCTCTACCCAGGTGTCAATCCTCCGGTCCCAGTAAGGAAGGGGTTGTGCCCTGTCTAGACAACAACTGTGTATCAGGGACAGAGCACCTTGGCCTGAGCCTCCGTGATTTTCTACTTGCAGCATGGCAACTGGTGAGACTTGACCCTGAAGCCTGACCACTGGGGAATCCATAGAATCTCTCAGGAATCTTCATCTTAAGGTTTCCCTTTCGTGTCTTAGAAGACAAGTGAGGAGCAGAGTGGGACTTGAGAGAAAAGGGGTTTAAGGTTGGGTCCCGTGAGGCTAAGAACCCAATTGTGTCTCCTCCATGGTGGTGTCTACTCCACACAGATCTACCCCGGGACCATAGAATTGAGGTGCTGGGGTAACACTGGACAGCTATGTCCTGCTCGGAGCCAGCACAAGGATAGAGAAGGGGACCTTTGGAGAGGGTGTGTCAGAAGGAAGGGGTCAATTGAAGGGACCTCCACAAATGACCTCATTGCCTTCACAATGGAACTTAGAACCTTGGTATCCCAGCACCCACAGTCAACACAAACCCCCCACAACTCACTTGTGTGGCTAGCAGACGTTCAGGAGATGTTTGCCAGTTTTTCCTCAAATGGGAGAGTCTCAGGCCCCATGGAAGAGCGCAGAGGGTGCCTGGCACACGTGTGTGCAAACAAGGCCAGTCCTGGCAGTGAAAACTTCTGGGTCATTGGACCCCACAGGTGACATGGAGGCCCAGGCCAGTAAGTGGCTGGAAAGCCCACCACATCTAAGTCTCCAGTCATTACCAGCTCATTTGTATGTGTGTGTGTGTGTGTGTGTGTGTGTGTGTGTGTGTGTCTGTGTGTGTGTGTGTGTGTATGTGAGAGATGGGGGGGCGAGGCAGACAGAAAGACAGACACAGACACAGAGAGAGGCATACAGACAGACAGAAAGACATGGAGCCAGAAGGACTGACAGAGAGTTACAAGAGAGTAAGACAGAGAGACCGAGAGAGTCAGGGAGAGAGATACAGAGACAAAGACAGCAAGACATACATAGAGAGAATAGGAACTCATTTTAATGTAATTCCCTAGACTGTATGTCACAGTCCTCTTTGGTTCCCTAGTTTCAGCTTAAACTATTCCCCTGGTCCCACTCCAGGATGAAGCTCCAAGCCAGGACGAGGGCTGCAGGGCAGGCACCCTGGAGCAGCTGGTGGAACACTTGGTGCCTGCCCAGCTGACCGGGGAACACTTCTTCATCCCCACCTTCCTCTCCACTTACCGAAAATTCACCAGCACCGAACACGTCCTGGACCTGCTCTTCCAAACGTGAGTACCAACTGCAAGGGCAGTGGACTCTTTTTCTCCACGGGACCCTGGGAATGACCTGCACAACTCTCAGGGCTACTCTGATCCTGTGGAGTGGGGGTGGGCAGAGAAGCATCTTAGGTTATGCCAGGGCCATGGGAAATGCCTTGTGTGCTCCCCGGTAGTGTAGGCTCAGTCCTGTGACCTTCTTCCTCAGGACACAGCTTTCTGCCTCCAAGCTCTGAGCCCTCAGACAAAGCAGACTTTCCCTGTTTGGAGAATGATTCCTCAACTACACATAGAGCAGGGATAGCTGAAGGCAGAGTGAGAGACCCTCGGCCCACAGGATTCTCAAGGGAGAAAAGGCTTGTCCCTTTCCATTGCACATAGGTTGAAGCCCCTCCGGGTCTGGACATGTTTGTAGGGAGAAAGCACAAATAAGCCGCACTGTTGCAAGCCGGATAAAACACAGGAAGAGACAGCCAGTAACTGTGCAATTCCTCCACAGGTTCAGTAGAGGTGAGGCCTTCAAGGACTCCTCTACACAGGATGAAATCCTGCCTTTCTCCAGCCAGGATGGCATGCCACAGGACAAACTCAGAAAGTGAGTGGACTTTGCTCTCAAAGGAGGGCATCTGTGTGCACAGTGGAGCCAGGTTTGAGTGTAGCGTGGTGGGCGAGCTCAGGATCCCAGAGATCTTGACGTCCTCACCACAGGGTTGAAGTGTGGCATATGTATGCAGGAGGAGGTTGACCCATGACCGACAGTGCTGTTGGGAGAGCTGAGCCCTGTGCCAACCCATCCTCTCCACAGTCCCTGATGCCCAGCCTTGCCTGCCCTCACCATGGCCTCGCAAACAGGATTAGAGCATTGATGTCATGTTTTAGGACTTCTGCTGACCCTAGGAAGGCTGGAGGAGTAGAAGGCCTGGCTGGGTCACCAAGAGAACAGTGAGGTGGGGAGATAGCCCACGTGTGGCTCTTGGAACGGAGGCAGCAGAGTCACCAGTGGATGTGCACCAGCAGCCAGTTCATGCCAGGCATACAACAGACCCCACGGAGACTCCATGCAGTGGGGAGGGACTAGAGAGCTGCAGGAGTATGGGGAGTTCCCTGGAGAGGGGAAAATTGCTCCTCCCATGATTGGGGGCTCGCTCCCTGGAATTCCCTTCAATCCTTCCTTGGTTCCTGAGCACTGTCACTACCTCCACCAGCAAAGAAGCTTGGCTTGGGGAGATACTGATGTCCATGTTTCAAATGAGTGCTGAGAGTGTCTGGGGTAGCCGCTGGCCAGGTTTCTGACTCTGCTGCCCCCCATCTGCCCCTAGTGCCCTCTCTTCTATCCTGGACCTGTGGCTGGACGAGTACTGGGAGGACTTCTGCCAGCCTGCACACTTTGCCTGCCTCAAGCAGTTGCTGGCTCACCTGAAGAGGCACATGACTGGATCATATGTGGAGAACCGTGCACAACTGCTCCTGGCTCAGATGGAGGCCAGAGAGCCCAGCCAGACACAGCCTGATGGTGTGGAAACTGGGTGGGAAGGCAGAGGAAAGAGGCGGGAAGAATGTGGACCATCAGAGGGTGGAGAAGGCTCTAATAAAGGCCTTGTGCCAGGAAGAAGAAACACGCTGGAACATAGAGACTGTGCAGAGAAGTTGAAAATGAGGATGGGTAGAGGGATCCAGGTTGGGAAGTCAAAGGGAAGAGGGTCTTTATTCTCTTTTCAAACACTCAGGACAAATCCTCATGGAGAGGGCCTTGTCTTCTCCTGCAGCTCTAGCATTAGCCCAGTGTTTGTCTAAGAGGGCAGCATTGAGCCCCAAGCTCTGGCGTGCAGCCTAATTGCAGGAACATTACCAGGGTTAGACCAACACCCAAAGTCAGCCTTGACTCTACTGTACCATGAGATGGGAGCAGCAGCATCAGGTGTGGGTGGCAGCCATGTGTTCCCGGGACTCTGAGGCTATGTCACATGCAGTACCAGCCTCCTTTGCTCTGCTGACTGGGAGCCAGTTTGAAACTTGGCCTCATGGTAGACTCCCAAGGGACCCTGGAATCCATATCCTGGGAACCACCAACCTGGCCCACAGCTTGGGTGGGATCCCTTAATTTATGGAGAATCAAAATAGGACCCGGCATGCTTTCCTCACAGGATCTTCCTGTCCTTCTTCAGGGAGCACAGGGGAGGGACTGAACAAGGAGAAGAATGAGGTCTTAGATTTCCCTCCCCTGTTGGTGGCTGAGCAGCTCACCAGGATGGACTCGGTGAGGCCCTGGGCAGCACAGGGTGGACCGGGCTTCCTTCTCTGCATGGCTGCTTTCTCATCCTTCTCCTTCCCCTAGAGCCCAAGCTTTCATCCAGCCTGAGCTTCACTTTGGTTCACGCTTCCTAGCAACACTCTTTAAATGCAGACACTAAAGTGTATATGACACCTCTGTGTCCCAGGAGCTATGCGTGGAGAGGTGCAGCCAGAATCGCAGCTCCTCGGCACTTGGCAGGGACCACATGAGCTCAAGCAATCATGAGGATTCTGGTGTGTGTGCCAGAGCCTAGTGCAGAAAACAGAAAGTGCTACAGAAGCAGCATCAGTGGATATGAACCAAAGGACAGGCATGGGGTGACTTGGGGAGGGCAGAAATTCGGCCTAGGCCAAGGAGGAAGAGTCACATTGCACAGCAGACCCTGACATGAGGTAGGGACACTCAGGTGGCCTCCAGGGTTGCGAAGTGGCATGACATCCCTACAAACCCATGCCCAAGCCTCAGAGACCCCTACACAGCCAGAGTTCTCAGCCCAACTACGGGACCCAATCTGGGGCTGGGCACTATGCTGTGTGCCAGGCAATGAGACACTCCTTCCTTTGGCAGGAGCTGTTCCTGAAGGTGGTGCCCCACCACTGCCTGCATTCTGCCATTTCCCAGAAGGACAGACACGACATGGAGAACTTGGCCCCCACCATCCGGGCCACCTTCACACAGTTTGACCAGGTGTTCTCCTGCGTGCTCACCACCTGCGTAGGGGACCACAGCATGCAGCCCTGCTCCAGGGCAAGGGTGCTAGAGCACTGGATCTCAGTGGCCAAGGTAAGACACAGCTGCTGCCTAGAGACTCTCCCTTCAGGGTCTTATGTTCTGAGATGTTCCAATGTGCTCAGAGCCCTGTGTGGACTCCAGGCCCTCCTGCCCAGGGCCATCTTGTCTGGACTCCCACATACCACACATGCAATGGTGCTCACTCCTTCCTCATACTCACGACTCAGGGGCAACTTCACCCAGGCCTGGTCAGCCCTCTCTCCCCTCTGAAGCCCTGTAAGCAGCTCCCCAGAATCCTTGTACTGACCCTGGCTTAGCCCAGCCAGCAAGGCATCAGGTGGCAGCAGTAGCATGCAAGGCTCACACACCCTTCCCATGCAGGTGCAGGGATCGACGCCCCTGTCCAGCAGGGAAGAACGACCACCACATGAGGATCCTTCTTGTATCACGCTTTATTGAAGAGCAACTTGCTTGAGGGGAGAGCTGAAGCGGAGGGGCCCTGGGCAGCGAAAGCAGCGGTTTTTATAGCCCTAAGGGACACTGGGCTCTTTCTCATTGGCTGCCCTGTTGCCAAGGCAACTTTAATGCTCGGAATTGGTCAGACCGTGGCTGTTATATAACCGTTATATATAACTGATGAGGTTATATAACGGTTTTGAACGGTGGCGGCCGCTTTGGCTCCCCACATGTAGGAATGCAGAGTCCTCAGGAAATTCTCCTCCCTCCATGCCATCCTCTCTGCTCTGCACAGCAGAGCCATCCAGCGCCTGGACAGCACATGGCAAGAGGTCTCCAGGTGGGTCCTTCTCTCCACAGAAGCTGTGCACACACAGGGACTAGCCAGCTTCACCACCAGCCCCAGAGCCAAGCCTGTATGACCTGGGCTGCTAGCCAGGAAAACAGGGACAGTGCCTGCATTATGCCTGTTCATGCACCGGCAAATGTTCAGTGCATTGTCTCACTGAAGCTGGACAGAGACCCAGAGGAGCTGTCCAGGATTTCTGTGGTAATTCTACATTTCTGTCCAAAGGAAATCCAAGCACAGTTGTCTAATACAACTGGGCTGGACTCCACTGGGACATGAAGAAGAAATTGCTTCCAGCTCCTGGGTCCTTGGGAGCTTCATACAATCATTTGAAAACCTCCTGTTCAGGCAACTTGCAGGCCTGGCTCTAAAACAAAACCAAGCCTGTCTCCCTTCTCTCTCACTTTCCCATTTGTCACTTCTCTCTGTCCCTCCTACAGAGACAGCATGCAGATTTACGAGAAATTGTCAGAGATCGTTTCTCCTTCGTGCTCTTACTTCCGGACCAAAGTGCTACTCTTTCAGGTAGAGAGAAAGGGGTCAGAAAGAACAGTGCTAAGAAGGCAAAAGTGGGATCCAGTTCCAAAAAGAAATGCTTTCCCTTTATTTTTTCTCTCCATTCTGGATCTTGAACTCAGGGCATGGCTGTTGTCCACCGTTTTTAATACTCAGTGCTCTTCATTTTCAGTCCCAAGCCCACTCCACGTTTGGAGTTGATTGTAATTCACAGACTCAGTGTCTGTGGATTGAACTGGGATCCTCCGATCTCAGGCTCTTGAGTACCTGGTATGTAAGTCAGCTGCACTGCTCAGGAGTGAGTTGCTCTGCCATGGGATATTTCAGAGCTGTCCTTAGAGCCAAACAGACATAGCACACACTTGGTTTGGATCTTAACATTCAGAGCCAGGATGTCTACCTGAAGGAACTGGGTCTCTCTGTTCTCCCTAGAGCAGATGCTGCTCACCGCCATACAAACACAGAGAAGGACTAGACAGGGGAACTGAAGGTGGCTGGGGGTTTTCTTGACAAGGGAGGCCAGGCACTGCTCACTAAGTCCTGAAATCTCAGCTGGACATAACTGCGAGCCCTAACCTTGACACTCAACCATGAAACCCCGCAAGTGAACTAGTCGCTCCGATAGAGACACCCACACAAATCAAGAAAGGAAAAGATGTATCTACCTCTACATTCCAACATACTGAGCTCCTTCACACACGATTCCAGAAGCCTCAGTGGGAAGGGCTACAGACTGGACTCCTCAATGCCTTGACCCGCTTGTCCACTACAGTATATCTTGGGAACTCCCCACCCAGATGCATAGAGAAAGATTTCTGCCAGGACACAGACACATAGGGAAGAGCTTTGTGGGAAAGAAACTTTCTCATGATTCAGAGCCCCTCCCCTAGGTGAGGAAATCCAGAATTTTTTTTTTAGGAAGTTAGCTGAAAGTCCATAATCCTAGATGGGGCTGGGGAATGATGCACGGAAATGCAGTAACTACCTCTGAATACTCCATGAAACAACAACAGAGAAGCTACTATTGGGGTCCATGAGCTCTTGTATCATTTTCTGCTTACTGGGAGGGCTGATGGTCCACAAAGAATTGGAGTTTCCTTCCAATTCTGCTACCGTTATGTCTTCTTTTTCATAATTCTCCAGAAATTGCATAGCGCCCTGTATGTGCACAAATGCACATGCATAAATTAATTAGAAACATAATGCTTATAAAGAAAACAATTACTCCTCCCTGTGATAGCAAAGAGATTTCTTGATAGGAAAGGATTATTTATGATACACAGATGCTACGTCCCATTTTGCTCTCAGGGATGGCAGCTGTCAATCAGCTGGCTGAACCCCAGTGATGTACCCCCACAGAAATGCTCCAGTTAAGCAATAATGGATATCCAGATAGGGTTTTTTTTTTATTACTGTCATTGTGTCTCTTCTCTTCTTAGACAGAAATTTATGAAGTCAGAGATAGTTTTCAAGATTTTCACCTAGAACATCTTGGCTGTCTTTTACTAGTTCCAAAATTCGTTTTGATAGGGTGTAGTATGATGATGGTAATTTTATACAATTTAACTGGAGATAAGAATTTGTCTACCCTGGCTGCCTCAGAGTAGCTAGGATTGCAGACCTGAGCCACCAATGCCCGGGCCTAAACATGACTTACAGAACTCATTTTCATGATGCCAGTGACTCACTCCTGTAATCCTAGCACTCTGCCACTTAAGCCACAGCACCACTTCTGCCTTTTTCTGTGTATGTGGTACCAAGGAATCCAACCCAGGGCTTCATGCATGGTAGGCAAGCACTCTGCCACTAGGCCACACTTTCAGTTTGTTTTAGTCTGGGTAGCTGTCATAGGCTTTGTGATGATGATGATTTTTTTGCCAGTCCTGTGGCTTGAGCCCAGGGCCTGAGCATTGTCCTTGGGCTTTCTCAAGGCTAGCACTCTACCACTTGAGCCACAGCACCACTTGTGGCTTTTTCTATGTATGTGGGGTGCTGAGAAATCCAACCCGGGTCTTCGAGCATGCTAGGCAAGCACTCTTACCACTAGGCCAAACTCCTAGCCACTGATGATTTCTTTTTATTTTGGTCCTGGGCGTGCTACTGGGTGTTGTAGTACCCAGGCTAGCACTCTATCACTTGAGCCATAGCTCCACTTCTGTCTTTTTTTGGTGGTTAGCCAGAGATTAGAGCCTCTCAGACAACTGGACGTGGTGGCACATGCCTGTATTCCTAGCTACTCAGGAGGCTGAGATCTGAGGATTGTGGTTGAAAGCTATGCCAGGCACTAAAGTCCATGAGACTCTTATCTCCAATTAACCACCGGAAACCTGGAAGTGGCTTGTGGCTCAAGGGGTAGGGCAGTAGGCTTGAGCTGAAGAGCTGAGGGACAGTGCCCAGGCTCTCAGTTCAAGCCCCGCAAAGAAAAAAAAAAAGAGTGTCACAGGCTTTCCTGCCTGTGAGCTGGTTTTGAACCACAATTCTCAAATTTTAGCCTTTTGAATAGCTATGATTATAAGTGTGAACATCCCGGCACCTGGTTCAACCTTTTACAAAAGAAGTTGACTAGAAAGTCTTCATGAGTATGTAAATAGAGCAAAGAATGGAAGCTCTTTCTCCCGCCATGTCCAGGGAAGAGGACCAGTGATAAACTAATAGAATGCTCATGATCTCACCCATCCACCAACCCTCAAACCCAACTATCTCTGTTATTAAGCAAATAACAGACATGTGCTTTCTCCTAATTTGAATTATTTTCTGAGGATAGATTCTCAGCATAATAGACATGCCAAAGAGCCATATCTACTGTAGCTTAAAAGTTAAAAAAAAGGCTTAAAAGCTATTGAACTCACATTAAACTATTGTTAATTTAAATTATGTCTATCACCATTTATGCCTGATAACAAGCCATGGCAAAGTATTAAGCAATTTAAAGTCCTGGGCTCACGTAAAGCAAGGTCTTCTCAGAGATCTACTGCAAGTATTTACTTACGGTGTCCTTAGAGAAAGCTCTTATGAATTTATTAAACTTTTGCTGGTCCATCACTTTCAGTTGGCTTTGCTGAGCACTCATTGTGAAAATAGGCTGGAAAACAAAGGCACACAGGCTATAAGCATTGCTGACACTTCTCTGTCCCCTATGTTAGAAGAAATACATTTGCACAGTACAACCATCTAGCATCCTGAGGTATCTGGCCTCAGAGATCATTCTCTGTGTCTTTCTCTTGGTAGTCTGGGGTTTAACCTGGGGCCACTTGAAGGATACTCCCCAGCTTTGTTTGCTCTAGGTGATGTTTTTGATAGGGTTTTGCATTTTTGCCCAGGAATGGCCTCAGACCAGGATCCTCCTTTCCTATGCCTCTTGCCTAGCTAGGATTACAAACACCTGCCACCACACTCATCTTATTTATTGAGATGGGGGATCTTGCTAACTTCCCAGACTGGCATCAAACCACTCTGTGTGTGTGTGTGTGTGTGTGTGTGTGTGTGTGTGAGGGGGTGGGGAAGGAGAGGGGGAGAGGGAGAAAGAGGGGAGACAGAGAGAAAGAGGAGGGAGGGGTGAGAGAGAAAGTATATATTGGTCGAAGGGTATAGACAAGGTTCCTTAGCTTTTTTGCTTGAGGCTGTTACGTGACCACTTGAGCTACAGCTCCACTTCTAGCTTTTTAGTGGTTAATTGGAGATAGTTTCATAGTTTCTCACTTCCTGCCCACCCTGGCTTCCAACTATGATCTTCAGAGCTCAGCCTCTTCAGTTGCTAAGTTGTGAGCCACAGTACCTAGCTCAAGTCACTCTCTTCCACCTACTGAATATTTGGAATTAAAAATCAGAGCCATCTTGCAAGGGCCAGATATAATGTTTATGCAGCGATTGTTTGTGTGTTCAAACCAGATGGCTGATGGTACTAGGGTTCAAATCCAAGGCCTTATGCATGCGAGGCAATGAACTGATTTTTTTTTCTCCATCTCTTGCATGAACTTCACACAGTGTTGGCTAAATAGTCAATACCAGGACAGGATATTGGAACTGCCAGCCATCGCTAACTATTCTTGAAGGTGTTGCTGAGAGAATGCAGCCTTAAGAAAGGCTCTGGAAGGTAGGTTAGACCTAGGTTACCTGATATCCTCCCAGGGTGATGGTAACCGAGACATCCAGAGGCTGGTTAATAACTCCAGCGACAGATTTAATCAAGGACATGAAGAGCAGCGGGAACCAGACAATGCAGATGAGCAAGACAATGATCATACCGCCCATGCCATATTTTACCACTTTCTTCTTCTTCTGGCCCCGGGGCTGAGGGTATCTCTGCAAGAGAAGGATTCCAAGAGGCCTGGGCACACATGCTGGGAGAGGTGCAGTGAGAGTTCACAGGACTGATTCTTTTCTACTTACACTGACATGGGGATGGCAACCTTGTCCCAACCTTAGAGCAAAGTTGAGAAGTGGAGTGACGCTGTGTCAAGCTTACAACATGTCCTCTGGTCCACAGAGTGCTGCCAAAGAATCCTGAAGGGGGGCTCACACCTGTAATCTTAGCCACTCAGGAGTCTCAGAGCTGAGGGTTATGGGTAGAAGCCAGCCTGGGCAGAAAAGTCCATGAGACACTTGTCTCTGTTTAACTGTCACAAAAGCCAGAAGTGGAGCATGACTCAAGAGGTAGAGTGCTAGCTTTGAGCATAAAAAAATCTCAAGCACAGTGCTGAGGCCCTGAGTTCAAGCCCCAGGACTGGCAAAAAGAAAAAAAAAAGTATCCTGAAAAGTTGTGTGTTTTGTTTGTGAGTGTGGGTCACACATCCTGCAGACTAAATTGAATGTTTTTAAGGCATTATGTATGGAAAAGAAATTTTAAATTCCTGAATACTTAAAACCAGCGTCTTGAAGTCAGCCTTCCCTGCATAGAGGATAGAAAGACTTTTAAATGGCATTCCTGAAGCTGGTGCTAGAGGCTCTGCTTATAATCCTCACTTCTCAGGAGGCTCAGATCTGCGGATCACGATTTGAAGCCATCCAGGGCAGAAAAGTTCCTGATACTCTTATCTCTAATTAACCAGCAAATAAAACCAACCAACCAAACAAAACGCAAAACTAGGGCAGGGAGTTTGGCCTAGTGTTAGAGTGCTTACCTAGCATGCACAAAGACCTGGGTTCGATTCCTCGGTACCATATACATAGAAAAAAACCAGAAGTGATGCAGTGGCTCAATTTGTAGAGCTCTAGCCTTGAGAAAGTCCAACAACAGTGCTCAGGCCCTGAGCTCAAGTCCAGGACTGGCAAACCCCCCACTCCCAAAACCAAAAAACTAGACTGGAGGTGTGGCTCAAGAAGTACAGTGCTAGCCATGAGGGGAAATGTTGAACAAGGGCCTCCAGCTCTCAATTCAAACTCCAATACCTACACATACACAAAAATTGAATTCCTGATGTATGAGGGCCTGGGTTCCCCTGGGTAAGAGTGGAGAAGTGAGAGGAGTGCAGGAGTGTGATGGGCAGGAGGAGGAGTCTGCACGCTGCACCCATAAGGCAGGAGGTCATTCCACTGGATTTGAAGCAGGCAGTAAGATTCCACTAAGTGCTGTGGGCAGTGAGAGGGGAAGCTCTGCTCCTTAGGCGCAAAAGTGCTCCAGATCCACCCCTGCATTCCTGCGGAAAACTTTCTCCTTTGTTCTCTCCGAGTCCCTCCACCTCCAGTACCCGGACTGAACTTGTGCTTGCTAGACACATATTCTGTCCATCCACACACTACTTTTTTTTTTTTTTGCCAGTCCTGGGGCTTGAACTTAGGGTCTGAGCACTGTTCTTGAACACTTTTTGCTCAAGGCTAGCGCTCTTCCACGTGAGCCACAGCACCACTTCTGGCCTTTTCTGTGTATGTGGTATTGAGGAATTGTTAAGGGGAGCAGGGAGTGTAGAGGGGAGCAGGGACTGGTGCCACCCAGAATGCCTAAGAGTTCCCCTGCCCCATTGTGGAAGGTCGACAATGGTACAGCCCAGCCACCTTGACCTCCCCACCCCCCCCCAATGAGGAGGGATATCTGGTACAGCCCAGTCGCCTTTGCACTTCTAGGGAGGGGCAACCTTGACCTTCTCCCCACCCCCATGAGGAGGGATATCAGCTTGGGTGGGGGTGGGCCCCTTTTGTGTGGAGACCTTCCCAATTTGCAACTCCAACTAAGGTGATAGGTAAATGCAAACACTGGGCTGTAACCCTATTGGCTACCTGCGTGTGGCTGGAGCTGGCTATGGTCCCTCTGTGTATGTAACTATCCCATTGGCCACCTGTGTGGCCAGGTTCCACCACATGGGTTTTGCCCTTAAAAACCCTGCGTGAGAGCCGCTCAGGGTCACAGTGTCAGCTCCCGAGTCTGCACTGTGTCCCTGGCTGGTCAGTTCACCATCTATTTCTCCAATAAATTCACCTTTTTATATGAGACTGTCTCTGTGTGGTGGACTCTGGTGGGACGTGGAATCCCCACCTGGAGGGATGTGGAATCCCCTCCTCTTGACCCCATAACAGAATCAAACCCAGGGCTTTGTGCATGCTAGACAAGCACACTACTACTAGGCTATGCTCCTGGTCCCCCGATACCTTTTATTTTTAGTTTTGGTTTTTGTTTTCTTAATTAACTTTATCTGGGCTGGCCGGACACCAAGATCCTCCAACCTCTTCCTCTTTAGTAGTTGAGATTACAGATGCACACAAATTCTAATATTCTAATTTAGAGCTTCACAAATAAAACTAGAGTTCAGTATTTTAATATTGAATTAACTGATAAATTAATTAGTTGATTAATATCTATCAAATATGGTGTGTGAGTTTGTGTGTGTGTGTGTGTATACACAAATGAGCTGATTTGATTTTCCACTATTCAGTCAATGAAGCAAGTTGAGGGCACTCCTGTCAGTACACCATAATAACTCTGCATTGTGAAGGAATCTGTGAGATCAAGAAAAATGTGTCTCTCTTGCCCTTCCTTCCTTTCTTTCTTTTCTTTCTTCATTCTTTTCTCCCCTTTCTACCTCCCTCCCCCTCCCTTCCTTCCTCTCTTTCTCTCTCCCTGTCTCATTTCCTTCCTTTTTCTCTGTCTCACTTTCTCTCTCTCTCTGTTTTTCTGTCTTTGCCTCTCTCTCTCTCTTTCTGTCTCTCTCTCTTTCTCTCTGATGGTACTGGGACTGGAACTTGTTCCAGCATTCTGCTACTTGATTTAAGCCCCCAGCAAAGCAGATGTGTCTTATCTCTGTCATGGACAGCTGTGGTCTGTTCTGCTAAAGTGGGCCCTAGTCCTCAGCTATCTCAATAGCCGCTGGAGCTAGCTCTTGTTCCTCCCTGCTGTGCTCCCTGGGTGGTTCAGGATGAACTCTGGATCTATCTCCAGGCAGGTGGCCACTTTTCTAAGGGATTGCCATTTTCTTCTCTGAACTACTCAGTCATCCCTTTCCTAGGCACTTAGCTCTTTACTACAGGCCAGTGGGGAAACTCAGTTCAGCAGCCCTGCTCTGTTACATTTCCCACCAGCTTCCTGGAGCGCTCTGGGAAGCAGCTGTAAGGAAATCATTGTGGAATCTGCCCAGGAATAAGTGGCCTGCATGAGTGGGCATGTGCCTTTCTGGAAATTGTTCTTGTTCATCAACTGTATTATACTGTGTTTGTAGGAAATCAACCTATCAAATATACTGAGTGGAACAGCTCACACCTGTAATCTTAGCCACTCGAAGAATATTGTGATTGAAGCCAACACAGGCAAAAACTTTGCATGCTTGCATGCCCCTGTTGTAAGGACCCGACCGAAAAATAGCAAAGGCACAAGAGGATTGGAGTGTGGTTCAAGTAGTAAACACCTGCCTAGCAAACTCAGGCCCCTGAGTCAAAGCACCAGTACAAAAAATACAAAAAGGAACACCTGAGTGGGAATTTGTGTCATTAGAGACTTTTTGTCTTGTCATTATTCCCCGAACAATACGGTCAGCCCTGTATTTGCTTAGCATTTGCATTCTTAGGCTTTATGAGTAATCTAGGGATGACAAAGTACACAGATTATCCTTGGTATATACACATACACTACAACATCATTTTATGTAAGAAACTTAGGCATCTGGCAGACCTGAAAGAAGAAAAAGTCTCCCATGGATTCCCAATGAACATGACCATTGAAAGAGAAACCAGTTTTTGAACTAAGCGTTGTTAGCGGAGATACACAACTGATCATTTATCTGTGGAAAAATGACTTCCAGGGCTGAAGTTCTGTTTGAATCTGGAATGCCCCTTGGTGGTCTGTGTGCTAAATTCTTCCTGCTCCTGGAAGGGGCTGGGTCTTAGGGGGAAGACCTTGGTGGAGGACTGTGGGATTTTGATGTTTTTCTCTTTCTACTTCCCAGTCACCATGTGCTGAATACAGGACTCTGCTACATGGCTCCTGCCTTGGCGAGCTGTGCTGCCCAGTGCCCAAAGTAATAAGAACAAGTGGTCAAGATAGCAAGTCACAAATCTTTCCTCTCTTTAAGCTGATATATCACAGGTGCTTTGTTATGGTGTGAGTGATCTAACACTTGAGAGTGAGCCGAGTGCTGCCATGATATCTATCTGTGTGGCTGGTACATATCTTAGCAACCTACCCTTGAAGCAGCCAATTTAGTAACAGAGTGACTTTAATTGCCATCTTCTTTTCTTTTTATGGACCTTTTGGTTACTCGTCTTAATTCTCTTTTCTGTTTAGCTTGTTGATTATCTCACAAATCAATTCTAGTTTGCATTCTTTCCATTATTTCAAGTTGCTGAAAACATCTATTCTCCTTAGAATAAAAATTATTTTTTTTCTCATATGTAATGATTTCTACTCTCAGTGCCTCTTTGGTATGGTGGCTCTTCGCTCCTGTGTTCTGGTTTACACACAGTTTGTGCTGCCTTGATCTCTAAGCTGACAGTATTGAGGGGTAACGAAGGCTTTACAAGGCATTTTGACTTTGTGAATGGATTGATGTCTGTTGGGAAAACAGGCTTGCTATCATAGGAGCTTAATTTCTTTCTTCTTCAACATAAGCCCGGCAGTTTCCCTGATTTTCTGTCATGCATGGATCAGTGGGAATTCATTAGTAGAAGCCAGAACTGGGAACCCAAACAACCTTCCTTTCTTTAAAAATCACCCAGTCTCAGGGTTTCTGTTAGAGCAGCAACAACAAAAATGAACCAAGTTGAGTACAATGGCTCACTCTTTATCATTCTAGCAACTTGGGGACTGCAGTTCTGGCTGTCCCAGGTATAAAGTGAAACTCTGTCAAAAAAAAAAAAAACAAAACATCAACATAAAGAGGGCTGCTAAGGCATATGGCTTAAGTGGTAGAGCAAGTACTCAGCAAGAAGGAAGCCTTGAGTTCAAATCCCAGTGCTTCCAACCTCCACCCCCCCAAACCCTCCCCCCCAAAACGTAGATCAAGGCATCCTGTTATTATGTCAGTTCCTTTGCTCCCTTAACGTAAGACCATGCCAAGACAATTTCGAGCACCTGCATTAGTGCTATCTCTTTTGCTCTACTAGCCTCATAAACACAGAGGCTGCAGCATGATGGGCCTATGTCTGGAATGTGAAAAAAGCACCAGAAACTCAAAGTACACAAGAGAATTTATGTAGATCGGGGGAGACAGTTCCAAAGAATAATGTTTTTTGCATGCCAATAATGGGACTTGAACTCAAGACCTTGCATGATGTCCCTTAGCTTTTTTTTTTGGTGGGTCATAGGGCTTGAACTTGGCCTAGGTGCTCATGTCCCTGAGCTCTTCAGCTCAAGGCTACCAACCTACCCTGAGCTAAGCCCCATTTCCCATTTTCTAAAGGTTAACTGGAGATAAGAGTCTCATATCCTCCTGTGCCTGGGCTGGCTTTTAATCTTGATCCTCAGATCTCAGCCTCATGAGCAGCTAGGATTACAGGCCTGGGTCACCACACCTGGCCCTTAACTTTTTCACTAAAGTGAGCCACAGCTCCACTTTTGGCTTTCTTTTCTGTTGATTGTAGTTTATTGGAGATTAAGAATCTCACAGTCTTTCCTGCTCAGGCTGGCTTAGAACTAGGATTACAGGTGTGATTCTGGGTATTTTTATTGCTATTACACAAGAGGTTCTTACTTTATATGCTACCTAAACTTTTGAAAAATCCAACAAATCTCATCTGTATTTGAATATTTAACACAGTGGAATAAAGAAATACTTACACTTGAATTTCTTTTGTATAAAGAGGTTCATTCCCTAGCTGTCCTGAAAGAAGGTGAACATGAGCTCCGGCCATCTTCCACACTCCATAGCCTCTGCCCCAGAGAGCACTGTGACAATAACTTTAGTATACTGCACCCAGAGGCAGAAAATATTTGAATGCTATTGCTGACACCGGCAAAAGTAAGATCAAAACCTCCAACTCCAGTGAGTTGCAAATCAATGCACAATTATTTATAGGCCATGACCATTTTTGCCTCTGCCTGCATTCATTTGGCCATAAAACTCCCACCAGCTATATGATCCTTGTAAGCAATCTGCTTTACAAGTGAAACAAATGAGAAGGAGGCACTTTTATGGGCTTCTTACCTTTTCTGATTCCCGCCAGCACTTCAGGATGAAAATGTGGGCATAGATGTCCTCCACACAAATCCAGCTGGAGAGGCTCAAGGTTGTATCTGTCCATACCCAATCCATCACTGCCCTCAGCTCAGTCAGGAATGGAACCAGGCGGAACCTGCCAGAAACCACCTCTGGTCAGAGAAGTCTTTGTGTGGTGGCCCCATTATCTATCTCACCTCAAGAATGCATGCACTTCCTTTGTTTAAACCTAATGGCTGAAGACAAACTCTCAAGGTGACTCTCCCAGGAAAATCAAACTTGCATTATGAGCTCAATATGTACATTAGTATTTTTCATTCTTATCATGTTCTCTGGTAATTATATAATCAATTACTATTTCTATTTGTTTGCATGCATGCATGCATGCATGCATGCATGCATGCAGGGGTGTGTGGTGTGTGTGTGTCTCATGGATTTTCTGCACAGGCTAGAATCAAACCATGATCTCCAGCTTTCAGTTTCTTGAGTAGCTAGGTGTGATCCCCAGCATCGGGCTGGGTTCCATTTTTAATGACATAAGTTTCATTCACATTTATTTGTTTATGATTATCTGTTGGCCATAGGGTTACTGAACTATGTGTTACTTCCTGATGGATGTAGTAGTAAAGACAATACATCTGGTAAGAGAAGATGAGGGCAAAAGGGAAATGTCAGGGGGATAGGACATGCCTCTGGGAGGCGAGGGCAGGAGGAAGCTCTGTGGGAGGACCAGTCGCCTCTGTCTTAGCCTCCTTTGCATGTTGTAGCTTGGCCTAGGCTCCTCTAGGCATGGGGGAAGATTCAGATTTAAGAAGGGCACAGACCTTCTCCCAGCCTGGGGAACTAGAGACTGTTCTAGAATTCTGATCACTGAGAAATTCCCACCTGGGCTCTTTTGGCTCCTAAAAGACATATGTACTAGGCCTAGGCCCAACCTAGAACTGAATGCTCAATGTGTTGTTGTTCACAAGAGCTGGATATCCCCCATTCCTCTTCTGGACTGGATAGCCAGTGCTTAGGTGTCTCATGTGTCTCATGTGTCTCATGTGGTAATGTGACTGACATCCAGGGCGATGGAGAGAAGATGCACTGAATCATGGCACTGAAGAACATACTACCCACAGCAAAGCATGCTGATAGCATTCAGATGTTTTGTTTTTTTTTTTTTGGTTGGTCATGGGGCTTGAACTCTGGGCCTGGGTTGTCCCTTAGCTCTTCAGCACAAGGCTACTGCCCTAACCCCTGAGCCACAGTGGCACTTCCGGTTTTCTGGAGATTAATTGGAGTTAAGAGTCTCATGGACTTTTTAGTGCCCAGGCTGGCTGTGAAGTGAGATCCTCAAATCTCAGCCTCCTGAGTAGCTAGCATCACAGATGTGAATCACTGCACCCTGCTCAGGTGGCTTTTGGTGGGATAAAAATCCCTCTTGAAATTCCCAAAGTGTTTTTAATGGTCTAGTCTATGCGCTCAGTTTATTAATATTTTAGGATCACACAGCCATTAGTATTATTATTATTATTGTTGTTGTTGTTGTTCCTGGAGCTTGATTTGGGCGCTGTCCCTGAGCTATTTTTGCCCAAGACTAATGCTCTGCCACTTGAGCCCACAGCTCCACTTCCAGCATGTATTTATTTATTTGTTTGTTTGTTTATTTATTTATTTATTTTGGTAGTTAATTGGCTTGAAGACTCAAGAACTTCTGTGTCCAGGCTGGTTTGGAACTGTGATCCTCTTATTTCAGTCTGCTGATTAGACAGGATTACAGGCATGAACTAGTGCCTGCCCATAACCCCATTTTCACCCCCAAGTATTTTCACAGTAATTAAGTAGGATACTGAAATAGAAAATCATATCATGTAGTTGATCCTAGAATAGCTTTCTTGGCAGGTGAGGGGCAATTACACTCAAAAGGCATTTCATGACTGCCATTTCTGCAGTTGCCTTCTTCCTTTCTATACAGAAAACAGCTGTCAGCCTACACTCCAACAGTGATAGTGACACACAGCTTCCTCACCCTTAAAACAAGAAGAGGTTGACATAATTGTAGCTCTTGGTGAGAAAGTTTCCCAGCACTCGTGTCGGGTACCCACAGCGGATTTGATAGGCTGACAGCCCGAAGTAAACACACTTCACAAAGTACCAAAGCTGGGCAACTAGGTTCTGGCTGAATTTCCTAAAATGTAAAAATATACAAAGTCATGAGAATATTTTGCTGCTTCAAAGAGATACAAGTTGCAATTTAAAATCAACAAATCTCATTTTTTGCCACTTAAAGCAATTCTAAGGAATTCTTCATACACAGCAGTGTGCCGAAGATAAAAGGTGGGGCAAGAGAATCAAATAATGGAACTTCCAATGTGCAGTTAGTTTCAAAAGCCATGATTACAGTCAATTGCTATTCAGTGCATCTATTAATAACTTATAAAAACACAAGTGATGTAACTACTTTAGTCTAGATTAAAAGCAATCATGATTGGCAGTTATATTTGGGGTCTAGGCATAGCACCTATTGTTCCATCTCTGCAAGGAGCAGAGGTAGGATAATTTTTTTACAGTCCTGGGACTTGAACTCAGGGCCTAGGCACTGTTCTTGAGCTTTCTCAAGGTTAGGGCTCTACCACTTGAGCCACAGCACCACTTCCTGCTTTTACTATGGATGTGATACAGAGGAATAGAACCCAGGGCTTTGTGCATACTGGGCAAGTACTCTACCACTAGGACCCACGATAATCTTGATCTAGGCTAGTCCTGGGCAAAAATGTGAGCGCTTATCTGAAAAATAACTAATAAATAAATAAATAAAGGGAGTGTGGATTTGCACTCAGTTTAGAAGAGATCCCAAACTTTTGCGTCTCATTTCCTTCTGTCTCTGCTCATAAAGATCTCACCTCTCAGTCACACTAGGTAAGATGAAGAACATCCAGAAGTGGATCCCAAACACAAGGATGACCTGGAAAATGACCTTGCCTAGCACAGTCTTCCTGAGGTAGAGTGCTCGGTCCACCACCATGGTTCCAAACTGAATGAGCACCATTACCAGAAATGGCCCAGGGACCTGGTCTTCCGACAGTGAAGAGGTAATGTCTGCAGCCGCCGAATGTTTCTGGGAAGAGACATGAGGTTTAGGCCTGAGTGGTACTGCCCAGTAAATGATGGGCATTCAGAGGCCTTTGCTCAAACTTACCCCAAAGGCCCAAAAGCCAAAGACAATGATGATGAAATCTACAGTGTCAGCCAAGAACATTAGCACATACACGTCAGTCACAGCGCTGTAGTCTGGGTGAATGAGGTCATACAAGAACTGTCTGATGGGTACATAAATTTGCAGAGTCCTGCAAGTCAGAAAATAACACATACTTGCTTCAGAAGGAGGAGGAGGATGAGGAGAGAATAATTAGCCCCTATGATCAATAGATCATTCTGTTCTCAGTCTCAGGATAATCTTTCTGGAGACAGATCCTTATAGGAGGGCAGATAGGATTTTTTTTTTTGCCAAGACAGGTATGATCTCTGAAGATGATACTGTACATCTCTTCCCTTGCTTGTGGCACAAAAGAGGATTCTGAGCCTTGGAAAGTGGGTTGGGGGTACATCTCACCTCTGGTTGTAAAAAATCAGTAAAGCCACTTCCCCAGCTCTGTGACTAACTTCTGGTATACTCACTTCTTTATTGTAAATGCCTTTGCTTTGATTAAATGCTCTTGAAGTTTTTCCATGTAAAGTTCCCTTTTGCTTTTTTGTTTAATGCTCAAAACACTGCTTCCTTTCTGGCTGCTATTCCGGGTGCTTGTACTGCCTAAAAGCAACAAAGAATGGAGAGAAATCACAAGATGCTGGGTGAGGGGTGAGTCAGACCTGTCACTCACAGTATCGGGGCAGCCCGTGGAGCCCACATGCTTAATGGTTGGAGGGCACTTGGGCAGATGGCTTCACGAACTAGTGTCTAGTAGGCTGTCTTCTCAACTCTGCGTCACTGAACAACATCTTTGGGGTTTAGCTCTGAAATCGCTGCTCAAGGATTTTCTAGGGACACACTGGAAGAACAGCCTTGAATGTGCTCAACAGTCCTGGTAGAACCTATGGCCCATCCCTGTTTTCATGCCTCGACTTCACTAAGGGTATAATGACAAAAATGAGGTCTGCCAGTGTCTGTCTGCCTCAGAAGCAGGTTCTGAGGACAAACATCCCCAAGCATTTGGCAATTTCCAAATAAATACTAGTTTCCACAAATATGAAGGCCTAGTTACTCAGTTACTCTAAGAGTAGCAACTGTAGGACAAATCTACTTTCTCTTTCTTTTTTCTTTTTCATCAGTCATGGGGCTTGAACTCTGGGCCTAGGCATTGTTCCTGAGCTCTTCAGCTCAAGGCTAGGGCTCTACCACTTGAGTCAAAGCACCACTTCCAGTTTTCGGTTTGATCAGATCTCAGCCTCCTGAGTAGTTAGGATTACAGGCGTGAGCCCGGAACAAATCTACTTTCTGATCACACTGGCTGTTTAGCAAGTAGTAAGTCATTTAGGAATTAACTAGGTAGTTTTGTGAAAAGCCCCCACTGGCTAAATTAAAATCCACTTTTCAAAGGACTTAGTTCTCTGAATACCATTCCAGCAGAATATTTATGCATCCCGAACAAATCATATGTTTGACATTTTCTCGCTAGCAATGTTCTGAAGTTGTCAGTCCTGCAAGGAGTCAGATATTTAGAGCAAAGAAACCATACCAGCAGAGGCAAGACTTAGACTTGTGTTACAATATCCATCTCTTGATAACAGCTAATTAGTAATGTCACTTCCTATGACCCACAGGTTCCAGCAAGATGAGCTCAGCCTGACGCCATGTGGCAGATACCTCTTTTGGACCTATTTGAAGAGAAGCTGGATCCTGGGGAGATCTGGGTGTTGCTGCTGGAACGTTTTCTGCGGAAGGCCGTAGGCTGCTCTGGGAATGTCACGTGCACAGACTCCACGGACGCTGCGAGGTTGATGGACTTGAGTGAATCTGAAGAGTCTCTTCTGCCATGTCTGAGAGAGAGCTCATCATCCGATTCCTCCTTGTCTGTGCCACTATCAACAATGTCATCTTCATCCCACAGGCCATGACACTGAGGAGACAGAAAGTGACAAGGGAAGTGACCATTTCCAGTGGGGGAGCTGGCATTCTGTCGTACAGTATTAAACCCAGTGAACCAAGGGAGAGAAGTGTACAGAAGCTGGACGATGGTCCCAGGAAAAGAGAGAGGGCTGGCAGCAAGCAGTCTGATGGATTGATAGAGAAGATCAAGAAAGCTCTGGCAGCTGGAATAAAGATGAAATAATTGCTTGGACAAAAGCGTTTTCCAGAACACGTCTTTGTGTTCAAAGCTAGCATTGGGAGTGTTGCAATGAGGTAGCCCTGAGAATTCCCCTGCACTCCAAATCCACCAGCACCCCTGTTTCCCATAGTGGTCCTATCCCTCCTACAGCCTCACAGTGAGAAGTGACCGCTGGCTCACATCAGGGAGATTCAGGAACAAAGCAAATATTCTCAAATATGAGGCAAATATCCTACTCAAATATGATGCTCTCTGCAAGAGCCTGGTGTTTACTTAATGGAAATGGAATGAGGAGCTGATGAAGAGAGGAAAAATGGCAGAACAAGAGGCGGAGAGCCTGGGGATCTCCCTGGAGCCAAAGGCTGCCTGCATGAAGCTATAGCATGTAGGACAGCCTTGCCCTGTGCATGAAGTACTCCAATGGGGTTGTCCTCTGACTGGGAGATCTGTCAGGCTTGGTCCTTCTTATGACTTATATTTAAGAGGCCAAGTGGTTGGAGATCAAGTCAGAAAATGATCAGTTCACCAAAAGACAATGTGTGTGTGTGTGTGTGTGTGTGTGTGTGTGTGTGTGTGTGTGTGTGTAAACTCCAAGCCTGTGCCCAAAAGGATCCTCGGAACTGATACACTAGTTGATAAAATACATTTAAAACACTTTATCAAAAGCTAACTTTCAAGTAACAGGAGGACATGAGTACAGAAAAATACTATGGGATAATTTGAATTTCATTAACATGGAATGGCACAATAAAGCTTTGTTTATGACAGTGTGTGAGAAGAAAGATCCCACACCACTCCTTAGCTCTGCCCTGCCGGGGGTCTTTCTGGAGTCACATGGTGAAGAGCACCCTCTACAGCAAATTGGCTGTACCAGCTGTGGTCTTTAGCCACCATGGATGGATTCACAAGAGAACCCCTATGGAAGCAGTAACACTAGGAGTAGGCACGCGGTGTAATGGGGATGAGAGGCCTTGTGATCCATTTCTGAGTGTTTCCTGAGTTTCTAGCTGAAGCAAGGTAGAGTTTGGTGTGTCGGCTAAGATCTCAGTACTTAGGAAGCTTCCACAAATGTGGAGTAATTATGATCAACCCAGGGTTGAAATACAGATCAACACCAGTTTCCCTTATGAACTATTTAGAGAAATGGGCACTACATAGATATAACTGTCATTTAAGGAGCAGATGAGCAGAGGCTACCCATGGACCCTTTAACCCCATCCTAAATCCCATTGTTCAAGCTTTCCAGGGAACCAGCACAAGGGCTGGGGCGTCACCATGAGCTGATGAACCATTAGCAACCAGTACCTTCAAGATGGAGCGATGAAAGAACAGGGCCAGGAGCTGAATGAGGTCGTAAAGCACGTAGCCCTCCTTTTCCACTCCGATGATGTTTGGGGGATGGTAAGGTTTATCCTTGTACAATTCCACATTCTTATTCCAGGGGAAGAATCCAAATTGGAAGAAATACTTGACTACAATTGCCACCTACATATGGATGACAGAAATTCAAAGGAAATTCTTTAGGAATAGGTATGTAGGAGAAGCATGGACACAGAACTAGAGGAAAATATGCATTTCAGCGTTTTGATGGGGGGGATACCTACAATTATGTGAAATACCAGTATCACTAGACCTCATAACAAAAGCAGAGTCTCATGGTCACAGATGTCATAAGTTGTAGACACAGGGAGACCATCATGTACTGTGTGTTGCTGTTTAGGCAAGTGTCATCTCATATTGAGGAAGTAGCTTTCATACTGATTTCCTTAAGTCTCACAGTTCTTATGGTTTTTTTTTTTGGCATGTGGTTCATATTCTAATGTCAACTTGGTTTCCATGTATGTCACCTTTCATGTGACAGAAGGTAGGTAGCTCAACTCCACCAAGAACATTTCTAGTTTTGAGATGAATGCTGCATAAGCAGTTCTTATCTTCCTTTTCATGCTATGGGTACCGCCCTTACTCATCCTTAGGTGAGGAAGGGGGTCTGAAAAAAAATCCCTCACAGAAAGAGGGGTAAGAAAACAGAGAGGTTTCCATCACTTATGATGGATTCATCACATCCCAAGAGATATAACAATGGGAATGTTCAAACAATGGCTATTTTTGGTAAGGCTGGATTAATATTTCAATGAGAATAATAGCTATGTCTTTGTCTTTATAACCTTTATTTTCTTTACAGGAAGAAGGTACATATTTCCAATGCTTTAAACAGTACTTGTGAGATGATTCTCTTTATATCTTGTTTTAATTGCCTGTTGAATGACTTGTAAGCCTATGGAATCTCTAGGCTCAAACTGGACGTCTAAGTCCTGTACCTTAAGACGCACGTGCAGTGCTGTTGACAGTATCCTTAGGTGCCTGGATGGAAACTCAGCCTTCTTCACAGACCTACCCATACTACTCATCACAGGAGCCTGGCACGAGGCTGCAAGGATTCCCTTGGGCTTTTTGGGACTTTACAATCATCTCTGGATTTCAAAGGACAGGCTAGAAAAACAGGTTGCTCTAGCCAAATAAGTACTCTCTAATAAGTACTTATCTGTGTCCTTTCTGTCATTTGGATTTTTTGTGTGCTTATTCGATTTTCTATTGGGATGTATGGAAAATATGTATGTTGTACTAAAGTATCTTCAAAATGATTTTTTGTGCTGTTTTGGGGCTTGAACTCAGGGCCTAGTGCTCTTTGTTAGTTCTCTTGCCCAAGGCACTCTACAACTTGAGCTACATTTCCACTTCAGGCACTTTTTGCTGGTTCACTGGAGATAAAAGTCAGATTTATCTGCCCAGGCTGGCTTTGAATCTCCATCCTCAGATCTCAGACTCTTTGAGTGGATAGGATTATGAGCATGAACATGAGCCCAATTTTCAAAGTATGTTCTCTCTCTCTCTCTCTGTCTCTCTCTCTCTTTTTGATGTCAGTCCTGGGGCTTGGGCATTGTTCATGAGCTTTTTGTGCTCTACCACTTTGAGCCACAGCTCCACTTACAGTTAGTTTGAGACAGGTTATCTTACAAGCTTTCCAGCCTTGGCTGGCTTTGAACCACAGTTCTCAGATCTCAACGGCCTGAGTTGCTAAGATTACAATCATAAGGCATCAATACCCAGTTCTCAAAGTATATTCTTGCCTTTTGTTATTGCAGTGTCTAATTGTTGAGTATTTGCTTGTGCCAGCACTCTGCCTTCGTTTACAAAAGACAGCTACTATCTCAGTGATTACTACTGTGCCGGTCACAACCAGGTATCAATACGTCCCACCATTCCACAACTGAGACACTCCAAGTCAATTATTTGATCTCACTCAAGCTGTCCCCTTGAAACAAAACAGCACTATCATTCACCACATGCTACGGGAACTATGAGGAGGTATATAAATATCAACACTAGGTAACTGCTGATGAAAACGACATGAGTCAAAGAAGGCTGGGTGGGTGACGGGCCTACCTCGATGTAGACAATAGCCATCATCCAGAACCTCCGGCTGGGTCTGGGGACAGACAGCATGGCCCAGAGGAAGATGAGAATGGGTAGCAGGAGAGTGATCACAGAGGCAGACACCATGTGGTTGAGGATGATCACAAAGTAGCACACATTTCCGAGCGGGCCACCAGAGTATTGTACATGGCATAGAACAGCAGCAAGAAGCGGGGCTGGCCCACATAGAATTTCTCTGATTCCTCCAGCTCATCATCATGGAACATCCTGTTACAGTGAACACCATCAGACTTTTGTCTCTGACTGTATTTCATTTAGCATGACCCTTCTTGTTGCATTCCCCCAGCCCCAGTCTTTGCCCTGACTTCCTAGTTCCCACTATTTTTTTTTTAGTCAATTTTATCCAGTTTGAGAATCCCTTGTTGAAATGCTTGGGACTGGAAAGTGTTCCAGATTTCAGATCTTTTTTTTTTCCCTTCTTCAAAATTTAAGAGATTTGAGTTTCATAATGAAACATTTTGGGTTGGAAACTCAAATCTAAACATCAAGTTTATGTATCCTAATTATTGTATTCGAATAGCCAGGAGGCAATTTCAAAATTATTTTACCAAATTTTGTGCATGAAAAAAGTTTCATGGGATGAGTTGATCTACTTCGTATGCTTGGCATTTAAAGTATTTTGGATTTAAGATGTCCAGATTAGGATGTCTAGATCTCTTTGTGTGCCGATACTCAGGTTTGAACTCAAGACCTCCCATTCTCCCTTGGCTTTTTCACTGAAACTTGGTGGCTACCTCTTGAGCCAAACCTCTAGGCTAGCTTTTGGCTGGTAAACTGGAAATAAGAGTCTCATGGACTTTTCTGCCTGGACAGGCTTTCAAACACAATCCTCATATCTCAATCTCCTGATGAGATTAGAAGCAAGAACCACAAGAGTCCTCTCTAGACTTCCTTAGAAACACGGCTTCAAGGCCGTGACTCAGTGACTCGTGACTGTGACTCAGTCATGTAGGTACTAAAGAATAAGAAGTCCTAGAGTTGCTAGTGAGCTCTTGATGACTGGGGCTGAGCTGGGCCATTCATGAGGTCAGAAGATACGTGTTTGTGTAAAGAGCTGGGCCTGCTGCCTGGTCTTACTTGTTGAGCAGTAGCTCGCTGGCTGTCAGCTCATGAGTGAGGGGTGGTAAGATGCTGGATTCTAGCTTGTCTGTGCGGCTGTCATCAGGGCTAACCACCATGTGGTTCTTGGCTCCAGAATCGTCCTGTGAGGCAAAGGACAGGTGCTCAAAGCTGACAGCCTTGCTGTAAGAGGGAGGGGCCTCCACATCCCCATCGTCTGTGGAGAACTGGGGCAACTCTTCATCAGGAGTGAGGCCAACCTCCTCTGCCTCGGCATCAAACTCCACCACCACCACCTCCTCCTCCTCTTCCTCCTCCTCTTCCTCTTCCTCCTGTTCCTCCTCCTCCGCCTCCTCTTCCACCTCTTCCTCCTCTTCCTCTTCCTCCTCTTCTTCCTGCTTCTCCTCCTCAGCTTCTCTGAGCTCAGGCTCTAAGCCCATGGCTTCCTCCTCCGCCTCCTCCACCTCCACTTCCTCAATGGTTTCCGTGGTCCCCTGGTGTGAGTACAGCATGGTGCACTGTGTAGGTTCACTGTTAGGAGAGAGGATGGGCACAGAGCACTCATCTTAGCGTGCATACTCCCCACGACTAGCCTGAACTCTCAAGACATGCCTCAGAACTCCCAAGAGAAAACATCAAGCAAGAGAGGAAAAGAAATACCCCATTTTCAAAAATGCATTCCATCTGCTTTGTTCCATCAGACTAATTCCTGGTCTGCAGAAACAGCACACACAGCAGCCTTTCTGATATAGAAGTGGACAGTGAGCACGGACCCCGTTCAAAACCGAAGCAAGTCACATTTCTCTCAAGATGCAAATTTCATCTATGTACAGAGGCTTATCTCTCTCTCTCTATATATATATTTTTTTTTCAAACAAAGTTCACAGCCATGAGCTTTGGGGTTTATTTCTAAATCATCATCATCTAGTCAGCATAGCCTACCCATCAGCAGATGTCTCTGAAGAAGAGAGGAGTGGAGATGCAAAGAACAAGCCATGCTAGTGCCACACATTTTTTTTTTGCCAGTCCTGGGCTTGAGCTCAGGGCCTGAGCACTGTCCTTGGACTTTCTCAAGGCTAGAGCTCTACCACTTGAGCCTCAACACCACTTCCGGCTTTTTTCTATGTATGTGGTACCGAGGAATCGAACCCGGGTCTTCATGCATGCTAGGCAAGCACTTTAACCACTAGGCCAAACTCCCGGCCCCACATTTTTTTTTTAAATTAAGATATGTTCTACTCTCAGTCCTACGTAAAGGACCCACTCAGATCGACTGGGATGAGAGGAGTGATCGCCAGCTGAGCTGACCCAGTGATTACTGACCAACAGCTCCCATGAGCTGCAGTCATTTTTCTGGAAATCTTTACCTTCTCAGTATGGCTTCCCTCTCATGGCCCGCTATACTCTGGGATGTTGTCCTTTCTCTTCCAGGCTCCTAAAGGCATCTGTGTACTATTACTTATTGGTCTCTCTTTCAGAATTTCTCTACACGCTGTGGCCACGGTATACTTTCCCCTGTCTCCTCCCTTTCCTTTCCACCCTTTTTGTCCAGCTTTCCCTATCTGCATGCAGGAAAGGTTGGAACAGAAAACAGAGAAGCCATGCGAGGCCATTCCTGACATGCCTATGTTGCTGTGTCCTTTCGTTGGAGGTGGAGGAAGCCTGAGGACTTCTCCCCACCTCCGAAGAGGACAGGATTATTTGGAGCCTGGTGGAGGGTGTATATAATTTGTTAGATTCTGAAGTATGCACTCGTGTCTACATGAAATACATGAGCAAGTAGGCCCTAGAAACATGGAGATCTTCAAATGTACAGATAAAATCTATTTTTATTGGTATGTACTCATGCCAATGAGTATGAATGAGCAGGGAAGAGCCCACATGGCATCTTGTGACAGAAGAACCAGGTCGAACCCTTAAACTTGCTCAGAGCTTTGGTCTTAAGAATGCACATCATGTAGACAGCTCCGGGAATGCAAGGCCTAACAAGAGATTCACTAGATACCTACCTCCTCTAGATATAGCTCTCTAACAAGCAGAGACATTGTCTCACTACCCCATGGATTTTCAGATTATAGGAGCAACCCTACCCAAGTTCTGACTTCCTAATGTTTGGGAGTCAAGGTAAGCAGAGTTCCTAAGGTTGGGGGGGGTATCACATGAGAGCCTGAAGGCTATGGGCTCCTTCAGAAGTCAGCAAGCTCCAACCAAACCCCCAGCCTACATCCTGCAGCATGCAGTGTTGTAGTCATCCCCACAGCTGCCAGAAACCAAAGTAAGCATCATCAAATTTGTCACCATGAGCTATCAGAGTTACATTTCTTTTAGACTGGGTTATTTTCATGTCAGGATAAGCACAATCTAGCTGGTATCCTTAAACACACTAATATATATATATATAACACATATATTATCTATCTATCTATCTATACACGTGTGTGTGTGTGTGTGTGTGTGTGTGTGTGTGTGTGTGTGTGTGTGTGTGTATGTATGTGTGTGTCCTGAAGTTTGAATTCCGGACCTGGCACTGAGCACTTTTTTTTTTTAAATCAGTGCTAGAGCTCTACCACTTGAGCTAGAGTTCCACTTCTGGCTCCTTTGGTAGTTAATTGGAGATGAGTCTCATAATCTTTCATGCTTGGGTGGGTTTTGATCCTCAGATCTCAGCCTCCTGAGAAGCTAGGATTACAGGCTGAACCATTGGCACCTACCCCTAAAATATTTTTTTTAAATGTCTTGGCTTTGTTTACAGATAATTCATTTCTAAGTAGTTACCTTTGCAGGGGACAGGATTCAATAAAAACATAAGCTATTATATGTGGATGAATATTAAATGATGAAGTTCATCATAAACTGTTAAAAATGAGAGGGGTGGGCTAAAAAAAACCAGCAACGTGGTTGGGATGATTTTGATGAAAGTATCTTACATGCATGTTTAAATATCACAACGAAGCCTCTTTGTACAATTGATTCATATTAATAAATATTTACAAAGTCTTCATTGCAAACAAAACAAGTGGCAGCCTACAATGGAGATACATTCGAAATAATATTCTCTTAAAAAGGCAGTGGTAAAACATTCTGGCTCTTTTTTGTGTGTGGTGTGTGGTGCTGGAGTTTGATCTTGGGGCTTCTAGTTGATGGGCAGTCATCCAGCCTTGTTAAGCCATGTCCTCAGGCTTTTTGTTTCAGTTTTCTGGATAGGCCTCAAGGCGTGCTCAGGCTGCCCTGGACCACATCTTCCTGTCTGTACATCCCATCTAGCTAGGATGACAGGCACATACCACCAAGGACCAGTTTAATGGTTGAGATGGAGGCTCGCTCATGACCTTTTTAGCTAGGGTTGGCCTCCGATTGTGAACCATCTCATCTTTGCCTCTTGGGTTAGTTGGGATTATAGGTGTGACTTATTTGCCTGGGTATGACTTTTAGGTTAGCTACACACATAAGACATTGGCAGATTTATTCGGAATCAACTAAAAATGGCTATGCACGACAGCTTTTCAGGGTGTGTTCTTTTGTAGAGTATGTCTCCTTGGGTTAAATCCTAAGAAAAAGTTTCTATAATTCCTGAGGTTTCGCCATATGAAGGCTGCCAATAGAACCTGTAAATCAAGTATAGGTAGCATGCTTACACATGAGTATTTACAGTCAGAATTTTAAAGAATGCCCTGATAGACAAAACTGAAGTGGGGTTAGTGTCATGGACACTGGGGGACAGTCAGCCTCAGAAGGGGCTACAGTTCTGTTTTTGTTAGTCGTGCACATGCTTCCAAGGCAAGCTAAGAAAGAAACTCAACATACATGATAAAACTTATCTCTGCAAAGACATCAAGGGGGAAGGGAACCAGATTTCAGAACAAAGCATGCACGAACGAGTTAAGCACCTTGATGCTAAACTGCCACTGTCAGCTGAAGAGGAAGACAAGTCCATGCTGAGCATTTTACGGAGGTTAGGCCGAGCACGCTCGCTTGTTTTAGGAACGGGGTCTTGTCCATCTAAGTCATCAAGGGTAGACTGCCTTGAGAACAGCATGGTGGCTTCGGTGTAGCAGCTAGCATCGCAAACAGTTATAGAAACACAGAGTTAAAAGACCACTGGTCCATCAGCTCACATATAATCAACCAACCTATACACTGCCAAGCAAATAACGCACAACACAATCAACACCACCACCAAACCTGACCACGCAGCCGCGAGGACCTGTTTAGCAGGCTAACAAAATAGAAGAAGGCTGGAATTAAAAAAAAATACATTGGCGATAATAAATTTTCAAATGACACTTTCTGGGTGGGCCAGGGAAACAGAATAATTATATGTTTCAGTCATTCTCTCAAAAGGTAGGTTTTCTATCATTATAAGATTGCAATGGAGTTGTTCTTTTGTTTTTGACCAAAAAAAATGAGATTTCTCTGGAAAGGGTAACACTAAGTTCACCGAGAACATTTATCAACCCAATTGCATAAACAAGAAAATTAATTTTGCATACAATTTGAATGAATTTCACTTTTCTTTTGAAAAAATTCACCAGAATGCTCTGGAATAATGCCACAAAACTGACTTTTCCCACCGTTTTCTGAATGATATTTGGTTAAGCCAAACAATGTACACAGAAAAGATACTGGTTTGACATATACCAAGATATCAACCAATATAAAAAGTCAGAGTACTAAAAGAAAATAATAAAGGAATCCTAGCAAAGCCAGGTTAGTGACAGGTCACTAGACCTGTCCCAGGAATGAAAGATCCGAGCCAGCTTCCACTGGAAGAATCTCTCCTGGGGAAGACACTGCTATTTTCTAGCATTATAACTTCATGGAGACCTTAGCATTGACCAATTTCTGCTGGAAAATTTGGAAGTTCTAAAGTATAAATTGAAAATGAGGCTCAGTCAGCACAAAAACTCACCTAGCTCCCAACAAAATGGACTTCTTGTATCTCCTCTTTTGTGAGTTTAAAATCAAAATACATTACAGACCAGACCAATTTTTAATGGTTACAGTTTCCTAGCATATTTGTTGACTTTCTACTTTATAATTTGGGAGATATTTTGACAGTGTTTAACTCAAAGCAACCAATAATTTCCAATATCTCCAAACTCACAAGTTTGTTCTCTCTCTCTCTCTCTCGCGCTCTCTCTCTCTCTCTCTCTCTCTCTCTCTCTCTCTCTCTCTCTCTCTCTCTCTCTCTCTCTCTCATATGCTGTACTGAGGCTTGAACTCAGGACTTGTTGCCTCTTAGCTTTTTACTCAAAGCTGGTGATGTACCATATGAATTATAGCCTCATTTCTGGCTTTTTCATAGTTAATTGGAGATAAGAGCCTCATAAACTTTCTGCCAGGGTTGGCTTTGAATCATGATCATCATATCTCAGTCTCCTGAAAGGCTTGGATTATAGGCTTGAGCTACCAGTGTGTGGCTAACTCATAGGTTTTGATCATGAGTATAGTACCTAATTAAAAATCAATCTCATGACTTTATTTTTACCAGTTTACCCCTTTTTTTTCCTCCTCACTTTTGATGTGTATTCAGTTAATCTCCTTAGACAAGGTATAAATTTTAGAGTTAAGAACCACTAGTATACGAATCATGCAGGTTTTCTTTGTGAACTATTTCAGTTTTCTTTGTTCTCTCTCTGTATATATGCGTATCAAACTATTTGTTCAAGCAAGTCCAGGTAGGGTTTTCAGAAAGCTGAAGAAATCCTTATTTTTTTTTTACAAAAATATTACACAATTTCACAATGATATGTGTCTTGCCTCTTTAACAAGGGGTTAATGCTACCATTACCATCAATGTACTAACTCATGAAAAAAAACTATTCCATTAATTTTCCTTTCCATTTAGATATCTTAGGGACAAAAACAATCCCTTTATTATAAAACAAGACAAAAATGTTAAAAACAGACATTTAAGAAAACATTATAAATCACATTAGAGACAACATACTTTCTTGAAGGAAAGATAACAATGGAATAACATAGTATGCATATATAGAATAAGATCCTTCATTGTGTAGAAGGAAATAATTTGAACTGAATATGATTTTATTTTTGCATAAATAAGGCAGAGCTACCCGAACCTTTTAAATTTGGCACCTGAAAAGCTATTGTTTGGGTTAGATTCTGTCCACCCTAGACATACACAGAAAAGCCTTGCTCAAAAACTGAGGGCAGGGCCGGGAGTTTGGCCTAGTGGTTAAAGCGCTTGCCTAGCATGCATGAAGACCCGGGTTCGATTCCTTGGTACCACATACATAGAAAAAAGCCAGAAGTGGTGCTGAGGCTCAAGTGGTAGAGCTCTAGTCTTGAGAAAGTCCAAGGACAGTGCTCAGGTCCTGAGCTCAAGCCCAGGACTGGCCAAAAAAAAAATAAAAAAAAAAAAGAATGTCTTTGGGCCGGGAGTTTGGCCTAGTGGTAGAGTGCTTGCCTAGCATGCACGAAGACCCGGGTTCAATTCCTCGGTGCCACATACATAGAAAAAAAGCCAGAAATGGTGCTGAGGCTCAAGTGGAAGAGCTCTAACCTTGAGAAAATCCAAGGACAGTGCTTAGGCCCTGAGCTCAAGCCCACGACTGGCAAAAAAAACAAAACAAAACAAAAAACAAAAAAACTGAGGGCAGTACGCATTTTTAAATATGAAGCAAATGGATGGATGGGGTGAGTAAATGGACATGAGATTAGACAGACAGATGGAGGGATGGACTGGTAAGTGAGTAAAAGGTGGGTGGGTAGATGGATGAGTGGGTAGGTGATGGAACATTTCTCAGAAGATGTGTGCCTTTATTTATGAGAGGTTTTTGTTTATAAACAGGCTCTAAAGTGGATGAATATGGACCTTGTAGTTAGTACTCAACACAATCAGAATGTTCATTGCTCTACCATCCTGAACACTATACCTGTGCGTGTATGTGTGTTCACCTGCTCATGTTCACTCTGATTGTTGTTCTGTTCTGACTACAATGCTAGGGTCCAATCCCAGGGCCTCATACATACTTAGCATGCAAGAGCTACATCCTTAGCACTGATTGCTTGGTGAGATAAAATGTAATACATGAGAGTTTAGACAGAATGTGAGTTAAATGAATCTTAAGTTTTGGCATTAAAGCAAATTAAGGAGAGAACAGAGATTTCATTGAAGTACATTGATTTATAGATATAGAGACATGTTACTAAAAAATAAATTTAAGAAGACTGCTGGGCCTCCAGGAATGGAAACAAGAGGTTTTTCCCTTGTTGTTCCTTTTTTTATTTTTTTTGGCAGTCCTGGGCTTGAGCTCTGTGCCTGAGCACTGTCCTTGGACAGTGCTAGAGCTCTACCTCTTGAGCTTCAGCACCACTTCCAGTTTTTTTTTTCCTATGTATGTGGTACCAAGGACTCGAATCCGGGTCTTCGTGCATGCTAGGCAAGCACTCCACCACTAGGCTAAATTCTCAGCCCCTGTTCCTTTTGCTTTCTTTTACTTGTCTTGTTTGTTTGTTTGTTTCTCTGTCTCTGGGAGGGTAAGCGGGGCCGGGGGGGGCACAGAAATAGACGGACAAAGGTGAACAAATAAAGCAATGATACTCACTAGACATTAGTTGAAAATGAA
Source organism: Megascapheus bottae (assembly GCF_031878675.1). Classification (NCBI taxonomy): domain Eukaryota; kingdom Metazoa; phylum Chordata; class Mammalia; order Rodentia; family Geomyidae; genus Megascapheus; species Megascapheus bottae. The sequence goes on along the minus strand of NW_028327395.1, from coordinate 170,152 downwards.
CTAGACAACTTGTGGATGGGGGACAGGAGGGAAAAACTAGGAGAGAGAGCGAGAGAGAGTGAGGGAAAGAGTGACATTGTCCAAACAGAAATGTACTCATTTGTGTATGGTGTATTCATGTGTATATTTTCTGGAGGATGAGGGGGTAGAGAACTCAAAGGAAAAGGGGCGAAAGTGCAGCAGTGGAGTTCGCTGGATGCTGATGAAGGTGAACTATACAATTTGTGGGTAGAGATAGGAAGAAGGGACTGGGAGAGAGCAAGGTGAAATAAGACACTGCACAAAGGAAATGTACTCATTACTTGACTCATATAACTGCCATCTCTTTGAACATCACATTTATAATAACAATAAAGAGTAACTTTTTTTTCCAGACCTGGATCTTGAAGTCAGGGCCTGGGCACTGTCCCTAAGCTTCTTTTGTTCAAGGTTAGGACTCTACTACTTGAGCCACAGCACCACTTCTGGCTTTTTCTGTTTATGTGGTACTGAGGACTCAAATTCAGGACTTAATGGCCTGCTAGGCAAGCATTCTACCACTAGGCCACATTTCCAGCCTAAAGTAAAAAATTTAAAAAGTCATAGAGTGCTAGCCTTGAGGAAAAGAATTCAGGGACAGTGTCCAAGCACTGAGTTCAAGCCCCATATCCTACCCTCCCAAAAGATACTTGTTACCTGACTTATGTAACTGTAACCCCACTGAATATCATCTTTATAATAACAATAAAGAATACAAATTGGAATATATACTATTTTAAAACTTGAGTTTGTAGCCCAGACAAAAATGTGTACATATAACAGCAACAGATATATCTATAACAATTATCTTTCCATGCTAAAAAATATAAATCTATTTGCATCCATAGATAATTGTGGAGTAGAAAAAATAACAAGCTGAATCAGAGAAGCTAAAATATTGCAATTGAGTACTAGTTCAAAAACAAGTCCTTCAGGGTAAAAGGAACAATTATTTTTAAACCACTTCTCCCAGACATTTCGATTTTGATTTCCAGTTTCTATTTGGGGTTTTGGTTTTGACTGAATGGTCTCAATCCCCCTTTCCCCATTTCATCTGGAAATGGAGAAATGTCACCCTAGCCTTTAGCATCTTCCTTAGCCCTGAGATATAACTCGTGATGATAGTTCCAGTGTGCACTTTCTCATCTCAGCACGTACTAGAGGAGACAATGGAAGTGTCTCAGATTTTCCCAGGCTCACATCATGTATCTAGTGGGTTAGTCCCTTATCTATTTGTGTTTGGCTAGAATTGAGCCCAGGAACTGGCCTGGAATAGGTGATGTACAACAAAATTTATGAAAACAAAAGTAAACATACAGATATCCTCAGGGATAACATTCTGAGCTAGCAGAAGACTACGACGTGCAATTGTTTCAGTCAGCTAAGCATCCTAGGTCATACCCATTTTTCCTTCAAAGGCATTGCTCTGTAACTGCTCGGTAACTCCCTCTTGTCTTTGAAATATCTGGCTAGAGAAGCACATAGCATCTGGTAAGATGCTAAGGTACAGCTTGAGTGCTGCAGCAGAGCCTGCCTCTATCCGCATGGAGTCCAGCTGCATGGAGGTCAGTGCGTAGGTCTGCTGCAAAGTCCAGAGAAAATAGAAACAAGCTAACAGAACGAAAGCTTTTTTTGGAACCATTGTCAGCAGAAACATTTAAGGAAAGCAGTAGAAGGCAGAAAGGAGCAGGGTAGATTCTTGATGAAGCAAATGTTTTGGAGGCCTGACCCAAGAGTAATTTAGAGGTTGGGAAGGGGCTACTGTGCTTTACTTCAAGCTTGGAAATCTCACCACTGAGCCTGTGAATTGTACTCAACATCACCGCCTGCTTTTCATTAGAGGGTCTAGGGAACGAGGTTCTTTCAACACTGCAGTGTGGGAATACATCACCTGTAGGGCCAGGGGCACGAGGCACCTTTTTGACTTTCATTTTTCACCCATCCTCATCTCAGGTGTGATGCCACTGACTGCATTTACCTGGGGCCAAGAAAACCCACATTTTGGGAAGTGCAGTACCTGGAGATACTGTCATGGGAATCTAAGCTATCCATTCTGCGGGCTGCCTGTGCCTCCGAGGTGGCTCCCGGGTGCTCGTCAATGGTGTCCAGTCCTGACTCTCTGGAGAGGTTCATGATGTGGTTCTGGTAGTACATGTGGATGCTTTCCCGGGTTGGCACATTGCCCTGTGGAGAAAGGGGGGGTGTCACCATCATTCCTGGGGACCACTCTATACCAGATCAGCAATGCTCAGTACTTACACATAGCTGGCCTAAATACACCCTGTTAGGGAAGATGAGCATTAATGCCACTCAGTATCACTAGATAATTTTAAAGAGGAAGCCTTTGGTACATGGGTGATGATGTCTCGGTCATAGTGCTTTTCCAGAAGCAGGCTACTATTTCTGAATAGAATTTATAAGCTGTTCATGACTATGGTATACTTTATTGTTGCTATACTCATCTGAATTTTTCCAAAGATTAATTGAAGTTCTTTATAGGCTACAGCAAAGTCTATATATCTGTGAACTCTGAGGAGGGGAGAAGGGAGAATGAATAATCTATGTGTAGAAGGTGCTCATGACCTGTAGGCAAGTTTTGTAGCTCATTATGTCTATACAACTATTCCAAAACCAAGAAGAAAGGAGTTGAAATGTTTGGCAACAAGCTCAAATAATCATGGCCACAGTATTACCTTCTTAATCTCTCTGGTCAGCATACACCTCTCAATCCTCAGCACAGTTGATATGTCAATGTGCTCCCTTGAAATGGAGTTAAGCCAGGTGGTGAAACTATCCACAGTTGCCAGGAACAGGACCCAGGTGAACTTCAGAATATTAAATATCCTCTTGATGATGTTATCTAGGAGAAACACAGTACCACAAGTGATTTTGGTGTCATGCAGGGCTGTACATTATTTTTTTCCAGTCTTGGGACTTGATCTCAGGATCTGGGCACTGTCCTTGGGCTTTCTCAAGGCTAGCACTCTACCATTTGAGTCACAGCATCACTTCTGGCTTTTTCTGTGCATGTACTAAGGAATTGAACCCAGGGCTTTGTGCATGCTAGGTAAGCACTCTACCACTAGGCCACATCCCAGGCCATCCTCCTTTTTTCATGAAGAGTTCATTACATTGACAAAAGGCTATGTATATATAGGTATATACATATATATATATATATATTATAGGGTTGCTGTTGTTGTTGAATGCTCTAGCTTCACCCAAGTTGGGCTCGCCACAAAATTCTGCACCTGGGATTGATTTCTCCCACCAATCAAAGCTTTGGGAGTCCTGCTACAGGTGGGTTTTCATCCTATTCTGTGGCTGTGACTGGGGAATAAGGAGCTGTCACATGGTTGCACTGTTCAGAGTACATATTCCCCAAGTATTGACAAAGCAAATAAGCCACCCCCAGCATGCTAAGAAATTTATATATGAGCTCTTGACTTCTGAGGAAAGTCTGAGATGTTTCCACAGCTATAGGGACCTTATTCTTTCAAGTATTAATTTTTTAAGAAGGAAGGAAATCTTGTCACTTACAACCACATGGATGAACATGAAGGACCTTAAATGAAATAAGTTGAATGCTGATAAATAAATGCTGAATGATCTCATTCACATATGGAACCTAAGCTAGTCAAGCTCACGGGGTAGAATTGAATCCTGGGAAAGGCGGAAATGGGAAAGGAATCAAGTAGCTCAAAGAGTACACACCTGTACTTACGCAGATTGGCCGTGTGGTACATATGCATCCGTAATTAGTAATAAAAAAAAGTGCTGCAAAGTTACTAATGAGTAGACTGTATGTGCTCACACGAAAAGTTAACTCAAGCTGTGCACAGTGGCTCACGCCTGTAATCCTAGCTACTCAGGAGGCTGAGATCAGAGGATGCTAGTTCAAAGCTGGCCCTGAGCACTAAAGTCCCTGAGACTCTTATCTCCAATTAACCACTAGAAAATTGGAAGTGGGGCTGTGTCTCCAGGGTAGGGCGATAGCCTTGAGCTGAAGAGCTCAGGGACAGCGCCCAGGCCCAGAGTACAAGCCTCATGACTGACAATTGAAAAAAAAAAGTTGAGTCTGGGGTGATGGTTAGAGTTACTTGTTGGACTGTAGCAATCACTTCAGTATACATAGGGTATGGAAATAGTATGTCGCATGCTTTAAATATGGAATCAAAATGAGGGAGGGTCTTCCAGGAGCTGCATTTTAGGAAGCTGGAAGAGAGTTTCCTTTGTTAGGCAAAGAAGGGAAATGAGGTCCTAGCAGATGCCACAGAAGAACAATTCTGAGGAAGAAGCCAAGAATGCTTAAATTTCTCTCCCCACCCCTGCTGCCTTAAAATGACCTTGGCCAATGCAAGTGGTGACAACCCAAGTGTAGTTGGGCCTACAGATGCTTCACGTAGACACAAAAGGGAATGTAAATTAGGGTTAAATTCACCAGTTTGCTTTAGCAGCTTCTTAAGTTTTGAGAACTTAGATTTTTCTACTATGTATAATTACTTCTTTCAAGTGGTATTTGTTATTGGCCATAAAACATTTGATCACTTTATTCCCTTTTTCATCACTTGTTCAACAATAATTTACAGTGTGTACTACAAGACAAATGTCCCCATTTTACCAGAAGTAGCAAAAATAAACACAATGATGACATTACAGTTTTGCTTTGCTAGAGGTGATGTTAAAGCAGACTCAAGAGCTGAGGTAGCAACAAGAATTAGAAATGGGAAGGAGAGGACTTTAAAAAAAATTAACTGGGGCCTGGAGTTTGGCCTAGTGGTAGAGTGCTTGCCCAGCATGCATAAATACCCACGTTCCTTAGTACCACATACATAGGGGAAAAAAAAGCTGGAAGTGGTGCTGAGGTTCAAGTGATAGTGCTCTAGCTTTGAGAAAGTCCAAGGACAGTGTTCAGGCCCTGAGCTCAAGACCAGGACTGGCAATAAAAAAAAATAACTTTTGAGTCCCAGAGCAGCAGAGGTAGTGATGAAGAACTCAGATTCTGGATTCAAACTGCTAGAATACAAACCTCAGCTGCAAACTGCTAGAATACAAACCTCAGCTGCATTTTTCTGTGCTGTGTAGTGATTCAAGTGGTAGAGCACATGCTGCCAAGTGATTAGCCCCAAGTTCAAATCCCAGTAAAACCACAAAAAGAAAGCACGTTTCTTTATGTCTCAGTTCCTTCTTCATTAAATGTGGGTAAGAGTTTTTGTTGTTGTTGTTGTTTTATTTAGTTTTGTCAGTTGTGGGACTTGAACTCTGGGCCTGGGTGCATCCCTGAGCTCTTTGGTTCAAGGTTAGCACTCTATACTATGAGCCACAATGCCACTTCAAGTTTTCTGGTGGTTAATTGGAGATAAGAGTCTCATAGACTTTTGTTCCCAGGCTCACTTTGAACTGTGATTCTCAGGTCTCAGCCTCCTGAGTAGCTAGGATTACCAGCATGAGTCATTGATACCCGGTCAATTTTAAAGGAGTTAAACAAGTTACTATGGCAATAGAACTTGGAAAAGTGCCTGTCAAAGAAGATTGCAATTTGAAATGCTGGAAAAAGTTGTATAAAGCTTTATGTCACTAATATGATGCCTAGCTCTGCAAACATGCACATTCAATTATGTGGTAATGCAGCCTGGGAGTAATGGAAGTAAGGGTGCCTGAATTAGAAAATGGAGGCTTTGGAAGCTTAGTATTTGCCTGAGGAGTAGGAGACAATCTTGGGACAATCCTGTCTGTTAAGTACTGTGTGCAGTCGTTTTGAAGCTCAAGATGGAGAGATTTACATGTTTTCTGCCCTACTCAGCATATTCATTCATAGATTTTTTTTTGTTTTCTGTGTGTGTGTGTGTGTGTGTGTGTGTGTGTGTGTGTGTGTGTGTGTGTGTGTGTTTGGTCAATTGTGGAACTTGACCTCTGAGCCCTGGGTGCTATCCCTGAGTTCTTCAGCTCAAGGCTAGTGCTCTACCACTTGAGCCACAGCACCACTTTTGGATTTTTCTGTGTATGAAACCCAGGGCTTCATGCATGCTAGGCAAACATTCTACCCATAGGCCACACTCCCAGCCCAGATTTTGTTTTTGCGTTTATTCTTTCCATCCTGCATGGAGAAACCATCCTCCCTGGCAGAGAACTACCAGAGTGGTGTTGTGACTGCACCAAAGCTGAGCACAACAGGCTTCTACCCATCTCTATTTCTTAGGATCCGGAGCAAGTCACTCTTACGAGGTTTTGGTTCTCCTCTCAAAAGGAATGGGTTGCTCTGAAGCTTCTGGGGCATTTAGATTCTCCCTAGTCCTATTCATCAGACATTCACTTTCTTCTTTCTGCATTTACTCTATCATTTATAGTATATGTTAGCTAGAAGAGAGAATAGTGAATGCTACTAACATAAAGAAATGATTAATTTGTCAGGTTATAGATGTGTTAATTACTCTGATATCGTCATCACACTTTTATAAATATGTATCTAAATATCACACTGTGCCACATAAATAGATATGGTTATTGTGATCAATGAGAAAAGCAAACTTAAAAAGATTATGCAAAGAAAAGGAAACAGAAAAGTTAATAGCCAGTGTGTGTGTGTGTGTGTGTGTGTGTGTGTGTGTGTGTGTGTGTCTTAATTCTACTGCTTTCTGTGAGGCATAGCACTTGTTTCTGAAACGCCTTTTATAAGTACTTACAGGAAAAGTTTTATAAACAGACAGCATTTTTACTCAGTGGTGCAGAGGTCAGCTCTGCTCTCAGAATCACTGCTCAGTCTTAAGAGAGATGAGTTGCTGGAGCTCGCTGATTATTTTGCTTCAGTCCAGAAACTCGGGGATTTACTCCAGGTAGGGCAGCCTTCCATTCTCTGCCATCTGGCCAAGAATCAGCTTCAAATTTCTTTATCTTTGCCTTTACTTTCTTACCTGGTCCATCAGATTTCTTCTTGACTGGTTCATCTTCACGATCTTCCCATTCCACTGGGCCTGTCAAGTGAGTTCAACAAAGATGAAATCGCTATGATATACAAACCCTTAGCCTAATTTTGATTATGTTCTAAAAAACTATGTGCCAGTGATTGTTTATAGAGATTCCCTTCTTGAGCACTTGTTTGTTAAACATGCCATTTGAAATATGATGTAAAAATCAATGTTAATAAATTCTTTAATAAAGAAGATGAAATTGATTCCTTTTACACCAGTACAATGCTGGTACTACTGTTATTGTTAATCTTGGTAAGCTTCTCTGCCCCTCTCTGCCATTTTTAATATTTTTCTCTTAGTAATTCTCTCCTCTGGTCATCACCTTGAGATTTCAGGAAGGACACCAACAATTCGTAAACATCTTGGGACAATAGCAGAAGCTGTCTCTCAGACAACTGAAGCCTTCTTATTGTGACCGGACACTACCCAACATCCTGGGAAACAAACCAACCATTAACCTGAGCACACCTTTGGCCAGGATCATTTAATCACATGTCTGGCCCCATCTTCCCTAACATGCATACAAATACCCCAGGGGCAATTTCAGTGTCACTTGGCTTCCTTAGCCTTCCTTTTTCTTTTTCTTTTCTTTTTTTTTTTGCCAGTCCTGGGCTTGAGCTCAGGAACTGAGCACTGTCCTTGGACTTTCTCAAGGCTAGAGCTCTACCACTTGAGCCTCAGCACCACTTCCGGCTTTTTTCTATGTATGTGGTACAGAGGAATTGAACCCGGGTCTTTGTGCATGCTCGGCAAGCACTCTACCACTAGGCCAAACTCCCCACCCCAACCTTCTTTTTCTGTAAACCATCAAACTCCTCTCTGTAATCCGAGTGTAGAGACAGGAATAGATGGTCCAGTCCACTTTGACTGGAAATTCTGAACTGGGGCTTTTCGCTCAAAACTCCATTTTCAAACATTTTTAAAAAGCAGTGATGTCTTTGGAATACAGAGGTACAGGAAATGCATTTTTCTTGACCTAACACATGTAGGGATATACGTAGACTTCCCACGTTTGAGAACGTGCTCTGTTAGAAGTGTATGTTCTTAACTTTTGCTATACTTTTAACACACATGCATGCACATACATGAACATGTATGTGCGCTACATACACACATATACACAAAACAAAGGATATCTACTCTCACTCGTTCAATGTGGATAAAAAAACTAGACATAATCTTTTTGTTCACAAAAAAAGATTGTCTAGATACAATCTTTTTGAAATAATGGAAATAATTATTCATGTATATATTATGGAGCCTTTTGAACTATTAAAATGACATAGTTTCACAGTCAGAACATTGTTTTGATGTATTGTTCGTGAAAATTCAGTAATTTGTGCAGTATCAACTCATTTTTGAAAAACTAATAAAGAAAGTATATGCATGTGGGGAAGTGAGGATTTGTGGGCATAGAGGCCGGGCCCCAAGGCATGGGTTGGGGCGGATTGTGCCCTGCTTTATTACCACTTGTGTACTACTTTCAAGTGTGCATCAACTTTATCTTTTCAAACAAATGAAGTACCTTAAAATGAATGCTGCCAGATGATATCAGGGAGAAGAAAGGTTAAAAGAAAGAAGGGTTTGGGGTTGAAGAAATTTTTACTTTTCACCTTTTCTCTTTCACTACTTTTTAATTGCATAAGGAATGAATGATCACACTCCCTTTGTAAAGCATAAAGCTAGAGGAGATGAGGCTAAGGCTCCCTCACTCACAAGGGTTATGTTATCCATAAAACAAGTGCAGAATTCTTTGTGATATTTCTCTTGCATTTAGACACTGTTTTCTGCACCCATGAAAGTGCAAAGTATGGTCTGTGGTTTTTTTTGTTTGTTTGTTTCATGAATCATTGCATTAGGTAAATGCCATTTCCAGAGTGATATTTTTCACTTAAAAATATGTCAAGAAACTACTGAACAGTGTTCTGTAATTCATTGGTAACACAATATACACATTTTTCTTCTTTCTAGAGACACATGAAGAACATTTCCAAATTGCTGTTTTTAACAAATAATATTTGATAGATATGATTTTTCCCAATGGATAGTCTTAAATATGTGATTCACAGATACAAATTTTGCTGAAGTCAAGGCACATATCTGAGAATGGGACTGATTCATTCTCCATAATGCTCACTAGGTTCTTCCATATAAACTCCTTCCTAACACTTCTCCACGTGTGAGCACATATCATCAACTCCCGAACCGTGACACATGAAATGCTCAGGCTCTTGCAAATCCAGTAGGTAAGCAACAATGTTCAAAACAACATAAACAACACTGAAAGTCACTACGTGACGTTTCGTTTGTTTCTTGTATTACTATTGAAGCTGATCACCTTTGTAACACCTTTGTTTACAGGTCTGTGAATTATTTTGTATGTATTCCTTTACTGGGTTAATAAAATCAACATCTGTTGATTGTAGGCATTCTTAACATATCCTGAAGACTAATCTTTTTGGTCAGATAGCTTTTTATTTTTTTTTGCCAGTCCTGGGCTTGAGCTCAGGGCCTGAGCACTGTCCTTGGATTTTCTCAAGGTTAGAGCTCTTCCACTTGAGCCTCAGCACCATTTCTGGCTTTTTTTCTATGTATGTGGCACCGACGAATCGAACCCGGGTCTTTGTGCATGCTAGACAAGCACTCTACCACTAGGCCAAACTCCCGGCCCTGGTCAGATAGCTTTTAATGGCTATTTTTATTTCATCTTAAAGCAAATGTATTTTTTTTTTGCCAGTCCTGGGCTTAAGCTCAGGGCTTGAGCACTGTCCTTGGACTTTCCAAGGCTAGAACTCTACCACTTGAGCCTCAGCACCACTTCCAGCTTTTTCTATGTATGTGGTACCAAGCAATCGAACCCGGGTCTTCGTGCATGCTAGGCAAGCACTTTAACCACTAGGCCAAACTCCCGGCCCCAGCAAATGTATTATTATTTCTAACATTCAGAGTGTCTGAAGCAAGCCAGATTTGGGATGTTAGTATTCTTAGAGAGGAACACTTATTTTAAGGCTCTGCTTTTACTGAGTCCCATCTTGGGAGGCTATGGCAGCTCAAGTGCGCATGTGTATATGTGTATATGCACACATACACAGACACAGAAACACATATGCTGATACTGGACTTACTCAGAACCTGGGTGCTATCGTCTAGATTTTTCAACTCAAGGCTGGTGCTCTGCCACTTGAGCCACACCTTCTGGATTTTTGATAGTTAAGTGGAGATGATTTTTGTTAGTGAGTTTCATGGACTTTTTTTTCTCATGGACTTTTCTGTCCTACTGGTTTCAAACCAAGATCCTCAGATCTCAGCTGAGTAGCTAGGATTATAGGCAAGTAGTACCTGTTTACTTGCTGTTTTGAATGGAAATGACTAAGTTTTGTCTTTTTTGTTGACTATTCACAAAAAAGCACTCCTTAACTTAATCGTCAGGCATTGTCTTGTATCTCTTTTTGATAATTTAATGTCATCTAAAAAGTTTATCTTTCTAGTTTCTTCAGGTTAATTTTGATCTTTTCTCCCCATTTTATTGTTTTTCATTTTGTTGTTTTTGTTTTGGTCCCGGGGCTTGAACTCAGGACCTGGGTAGTCCCTGAGCTTTTTTGTTCAAAGCTAGAGACACTAGAGACACAGGTCTATTTCTTTCTCTCTCTCTCTCTCTCTCTCTCTCTCTCTCTCTCTCTCTCTCTCTCTCTCTCTCTCTCCTCTCTCTCTCTCTCTCTCTCTCTCTCTCTCTCTCTCTCTCTCTCTCTCTCCCTCCCTCCCTCCCTCCCCCTCTCTCCCTTCCCCTCTCTCCCTTCCTCTCCCTCCCTCCCCCCCCCATCTGTCTCTGTGTATCTATGTGTGTTTAATTCAAAGCCTGCTTAGGCTGGCTTTGAGACATGATTCTTAGATTCTTAGATCTCAGCTCCTGAGTAGTAAGGATTTCACAAATTAATGGTCAGCTATGAGAAATTAAGGACAATAAAGCTCTCTGTCCATCCCCTATAGAGCTCAAAGAACAGGCCATGAGACTCTTCTTTGTGTGCTTTCCCTCTCCTTGAGGCCACAGGAATGGACATACTAGTTGTAAACCACGCCCTGTTCAGCACTCACCCTCCCCAGATCCTTTAAGCCTCCGCTTTAGTTCTTCTCTTTCAGACTTCTTTTTCTCTTTCCGCCTCTGCCGCAGTGCTGTTTTAGGATCTGTGATCCAGGCTTGATAAACAAACTGAGAGAAGAAATTTCAATTATGTTCTGACCTTCTACTAATCTGAAATGAAAGAAGACCTACACCATACTTTCTAGCTTTAAGAAATACTACTTTTTCTCCCAGTGTAAACTAAACATCCCTCTCCCACCTGTATATGTTGAGCTGATCGTGGCTGTTATGTTATTATTTTTTTAATCATGAGATATACATGAAAACAGATACCATGGGAATGTATTTTGTTTGGTGTCACAAATGATCCTGACATAAACTTAGTATATACAAACCGTCAGGTCTCCCAGATACCTTGCCACTTATTTTGCTCAATTATGGATATTCTCTTTGCACTACACAACATGAAATAAACAGAATGTCTCACTCAGCTTATTAGTTTTTCCATTCAAAAACCAACATCTTCTTTACTTTGAGAATAAAGGTTTTCACATTCGATACTCTCCTTGGTGAGTAATAGCTATTACCAGCAAGTTGAAAATGAGTTTTGTGGATTGATTAGTCTCTTGGGAGGAGAAATATTGTGGCATTGCCATTAGTTAGTTATTCCAGGACAGTATGGAAAGAAAACTGTGGTGCTTGGGTTGCAATCAAGAGCAGAAGACAGTTGCATCAATATCTCAGGACAAGTAGTCAGGAAAGAGGGTGTTCTGTACAGCCCACCCACCAAGGCATGCAGAAGAAACAAAAGAAAACAGGACACACAAACAAGCCAAGCACTCATGCCACATGCATTTCAAACACCTGGGTCTCAGGGAAGCTGGCTTTTCCATTATAATGATGAGATTGAAGAAATATTCTCAGGTTCTTATGACTTAGACACTATCATTTTGCCCTATGCTAGTAACATGGTTGAAACCTTTGAAAAACACAGGAAAGCCAACAACTGGCACTGTGATATCAGTAGAAGACAGACTGAACTTTTTCCATAGACAGAAGTAAAGAGGTCATAAGGGAATTAGAAATTTCTCACTAGTAGAAATCTAAATTGTATGGGAAGGCTACTCAAATTACCCAAATAGTATTTCTGGATAATCAAGCCAGGAAGCAAAAAATTATTCTACTTCATGTGAAAAATGTATGGAAATGAAAAGATAAACTGTGATGTGAAGGAATATAGAAAGGAAGTTATGGCAGAAGTTTACTGAACATGTTAGTTGGGAATTCTATCAAGGATATCTCTCAGGTTTAAGACTTTTAAAACGCAAACTTGTTTCAGCACAGTAACAGTTGTGTTGAAAGGATGTGAATGATTATACATAAAACATTTGCAGGTTTTACTTATCTCTTTAGAAGCGTATATTTCTAGGAGATAGATAGGAAAATAAGTTTTTTTTTTAATCCAGAGCAGTTTCAGAATGAAGTAACTTTGGTTAAACTGAAAACTCATTTCTGTTACATTATTGACTAACTCTTTAGATCATTATTACAACTCTTATTTTTAGAAATAAAAACTGAAAAAGTTTGTTTCTACATGTCATTTAAAAAAATTATTGTAAAGGGATGAGCAGAGGGCTTACAGTTACGTAAGTGGGGTAATGAGTCCATTTCTTTTTGAACAGTTGCTTCCCCTCCCTCATTCTCTCCCAGTTTTTCCCTCTTTCCCCTTCCCCTACAAACTGTAGATTTCATTTCCAACATAGTTTCTAGTGTCACTGCTGAATTAGTTCACTTTTTTGTACTACCAGGTTTGTAGTTCCCCTTTACCTCCTCAAGAATTGAAACAAGAGTTTTTTTTTTATTATTCTATTTGGAAGTTTATTGTTATTTTCTGTTGTTTCCCCTTTTGTCACGGTTTTACTTTCTGGACCCTTTGTCTTGTATGTAAGTTCATCAGCAGATAATTTTCCTAAATGGTTTTTTTTTTAAATAAAACAGCCTGGCTATCAAAAAATTGCAGGCTTAAGAACATCTGGTGATATTTCCTTTAAACCAAGGCCATTGTAATGTTTTCAAATCCTCGAAATAGAAAACAAGAACGTAATTAGGATTTGTGAACACATTAGACACACAAGTTGGAGGAAATCTTTTGCTCTGAAGAAGAGCCAGTAACTGTGAGGGAGAGGGGAATTCCAGGGAGGATGGTTTAAGGATAGAGTTACAGGGAAAGTCCGGTTAACATCTTGACATTTGATTTCTGAGGGCCTGAAACCTTCCGATATGGTCTCCCTGAGGTGAATATTTAGATTTAGAGAATGCAGAAGAAGTGATCTAGAGGGAGCAGTTAATACCTTATTTCTAGGAAACCTTTCTTCAGGTTAGCAATTTGAAAAGCAACTATGTTACAGTTCCAGGAGCTTTTGAAGGTTAGGTTTTGCTGTTGTCTGACTATTTTCAAAGACTGATAAACAGAGGCAGGGAAGGGTTCCAATCTTTAGTTGAGTGACATTTACTGAACTTCCTATTTATTACCTGGCAAGTCTAGGTCTTACCCAACCTGACAAGTTCATCTGGAGAGCTAGAGTGGGGATGAAGGACATCAGGAGGTTTTACGGGGAGTCAGATGGTGCCAGGGGGAGCCAGGTTCTCACAACGCTACCTGAGAGCTTCAAGATTCATGAATATGTGAAAGCAACTACTATGTGTGCCCCTGATTTCAGTTTAATTTTTTGCCAGTCCTGGGGCATGAACTCAGGGCCTAGGCACTGTCCTAGAGCATTCTCAAGGCAAGCACTCTACCACTTGAACCACAGGACCACTTCCAACCTTTTCTGTGTTATAGTTTCAAAGAATCAAACCCATGCTAGGCTAGCGCTCTACTGCTAGGTCACACTCTTGGCTCTAATTTAAATTATTTTTTGGTGGGTCATAGGGCTTGCACTCGGCCTGGGCACTGCCCCTGAGCTCTTCAGCTCAAGGCTACCACCCTACACTTGAGCCTGCCCCACTTGGAGGTTAATTGGAGATGAGTCTCAGGTCCTTTTGTGCCCAGGCTGGCTTTGAACCTTGATCCTCAGATCTCAGCCTCCTGAGTAGCTAAGATTACAGACATGAGGCACAGTGTCTGGCTTCTAGTTTAAATTTTTATCCTAAATGATTTCATCTTAAATCTTATCCATTTTCTTGGGGGGGAAGTATTCATTTTCACTGAAAAATGATGAAGCAAAAATACATTTATTCTTTAAAACTTTAGTCTTTACATTTATTCTTTAAAACTTTAGTCTTTACATTTATTCTTTAAAACTTTAGTCTTTACATTTATTCTTTAAAACTTTAGTCTTTACAGAAATTGGTGATATTTCCTAGTTTGTCTTTTAATACAAATGTGATCAGCACCTTCTTTATCAAAATCATCATTCTTTAGATGATTGTCTTAGTACTAAGAAAGGGGATAGTTATGCGGAATCTTCTCATTTTAAACTGTGGCTTAGAGAATCCTAGAAGTGGTTTCAGGAGGGAAAAGGAGGCCCACAGGAACCAAAGCAATGACTTTTCAATTGTGGCCCATCTCTGGGGTTTAAATCTGGAAGGGCTGGATGTGGCCACTCCTGAATCAGATCAGCCATTTCAAGATGCGAGGTGCACTGGTCTGTGTCTCTCATCTCTTGCTTAACACACAGGAGCATAAAGATTGAAAGTTTTTAGAAGAAACTCTTGGAGTTTTCAGAGGATAAGTATCTGATAAAATTAGAAGCAGAGTTATATATGTTATTTTTTTATTTTCAATAATTAAGTGACTAGTTCAGGAAGCTGAATAACTTCTATTGTGCATCAATCAGATGAATCAACAGTTTTTTTTAACACTTTATTCCAAGGTGCATGGATATTAGGGCTATTGAGACTGTTCCTAGCTGAGCAATCTACAGTCAAGAAATACTGAACTCAAGACCTGGACAGTCAGTGCCAATTAGGGAAGATGGAGAGCAATCAGAAGCCAGGAAGGAGTTGGAACCAAAGGAGTCTTTTATTAGGTTACTCATGTTTTTTTTTAACCAGCTTTCTGAGAAAAATTATTATGTTTTACTTATGAGAATTGATGCATGCAATCAGAGGTGACCCTTTAAAAATGAGTTGTAACTTACGCGAAACTATGAGAAGAGAAAGTAGATTTGGATCTGCATTTTTTCTTTCTATTTTTTCAGTAGTCTTTGAGGTCCAATAAGAAATCTGGCTTCTATGAAGTCTTTTTGGAAAGCTTTCCTAATATTTCACAATCTTAGAATTCCTTCACTGCATGATCTATAGAACAGAGAAAATGCAGATCCCGGGATGTTTTTCTAAAGTTCTACAGAGCAGAGAATTACACACTACATGTCAGTAAAACAAGAAATACCTTTGCAGCTCTGATTAAATATTGAAGAATAGTTTTGGGAAGTTTTATGACAGACTTTGGCAAGGCTAAAATGGCTGAGGCAAACTTCCCAATAGCTCTCTACAAAGAAGGACAAAGCAAGAGTAATTAGTAGAAAACAAAACCCCAAACACTAACAATTTAATATATGCTGTCTTATGAGTTTGTCTCTAATAATTAAGAGCGATGATATCCAAATGTGCCAGCCCTAGAAACTAGAATAAAATGTGTTCCACTTGTCAATTAGGAATAAGAAATGAAGTCAGTCATGGTATGTGATCCATACAGAATGAAGATGATCCAGATTCTTTTCTTTGCTGTTTGCTGAGAAGCGCTTACAACAAAACTCAATACAAGAAAAATAAACATGTTGGGTCAGTAGTATTTGGCAGGGCAGCTGCATACATGCACACAAACATGAAACATACACCAAGAAACACACAGGGAAGAGTAGAGCCAGGGAGGCGGTGTTGGGTCAAGGAGTTTCCAGGAAGCATCTAGTTCTCCATCGTCGTGGGGAAGGCATATGGGTGCAAGCTGTCTATTTACAAAGGCCCGGCCAGCAAGCTGATATTGATTTTAACCACCCCGTGGCTTGGTGAATTGGATTCTAGGTGTCCCGTACTCTTAAGAAATGGGAATGAACTGTTCTGGTGCGTGGCCCACTGGAAAGAGGAATATATCACAAGTTTTCATCTCCCACGTGATCTCTGTTGAGGAGCCTGGTCTTCAGTAAGCAAGGACTAAGGCTCCGTAACTCTGTTTAGCTGATCAACAAGAGCTGAGTTCTGCTGCAAAGCTCAGAAGTGCACTGAAATATTGCCTCAATACATTCTCAAATCTTCAGCACTATAAGTGAAACTGAATTTCATAATCAGCTCCTTCCCATATTGAATTGGGAAGTCCATTCAAAGAATTAAAAGCAAGGCCAAGGATATCTCTTCACCTACTCTTGCAACAACAACAAAACAAAGGGCACCTGGGGAACATATTTTACTGTGTAGGAACATGTTTTGATGACAGGGAATGAAGACTTGCCTGAACACTTGCAAATGCTGCAGTTTAATTAGAAATCAACAATCTCAGATGTCAATCTGCATCATCCGAGAGGCGGGACTTGTACATACATCAGATGTAACCATTAAAGGAGTTCCAGCTATCCAAGGTCATCACTTCCCCGACCCCACCATTACCTGGAACGCTGACTTCCTTGGAGGCTCCTCATCTTCCTTCTTTAATTCTTCCTCTTCTTCTTCTTCACTATCCGTCTCAAACAAATAATAATCTCCACTCCTGACCACTATGTGAAACAAAATATTTACTTATTTCTTGGAAGGGACAGGAGACAATGGGGGCTTATTAATGAAATGCCCCTTCAAGATGTGCAAATGGTCACCCAAAACAAAACAAGGACCACAGTAAGAGACATTAGATGGGAGGAAGGTACAGGAGATGACAAGAGCCTGTCCAGGTTAGGGCTGCCTGGTATGGATCTGACTGAGTACATAGAGTATGTGGCTTTGTTTGGGCCAAATAAGAAGAATGGAATTATCCACTCTGGGTTTTTTCCCCCCTTGGTTGGAAGTTTTACCTGGCTGAATCTACTGAACTGAGCAACAACCAGTTTTGTTACCGAGATGGGAAACTAATTGATAATGATTATTTCATAATTCCATGATTTGGATCATTTAGACCAGGCCAGAGTGAATGGAAGACCAGACATCTGTTATAGGTAAGCCAACTGGGTTGACTCAGGACCCAGATCAGTGCCACCAACCTTCTACTTCACTTTACATTTTGTAGACCTGGCTTCTCCACATCACATGTAAGACAACATATATGACAAGACGCTTGAGAGAGTTAAAACAACAACAACATCAACGACAACACCACCACGAGGAGAAAATGACTAGGTAACATTTAAAATGAAAATGGAAACAATGACAACAACAGAAATACTACCACCGTGTCAGCTGCTCTACCTATAGCTAGGGGACCAACAGGGATGGCAGAAATGGTCCACAGAGAATTAGCTCTGTAAGGATCCTGGTCAACAAGCCATACCCTGGAGCCTAAGGGAATTCAAGAAAGAATTCTACTGACCGTAAGCTTTAAAGCACAGTGTGCACTGTCTCTGCCTAGCCTCATGCTTTCCCTACAAGAAAATGGTGCCTGTGTCGAGTTGGGAGCAGAGAGAGTGGGGATTGTCCAGAGATTTAAAGATTCAAAAACCCCAATCACAATCAGTTTGCTAGGGATTATGTTTACTAGAGAAAGGATTCCCAGTATGTACATTTCTTATGCTACAAGAACTGTACCACCACTACAGGAAAACATTCATATTTTCAAATCATATTTGGGTTTCCAAAGCTGAGGCATCCATCTTTTAGGTGAGAAAATGTGATAGTTGAAGTAATCTTTTGGCCTTACGTCTCATAAGGTAATGGAAAACCTTGGCTTGTTTAAAATTAGTTGCTTGGCTGTCACTACACATGGTCAAAAGTCCAATGATTTTGCCCATGATTTCAGATGACTCAGAAGCCTCCATTTCATGAAGATACAGAGTGAATGAATTGGGCCTTATATCCTTGAACAGAAACACTGTAATTTGTTATTGTGATTCTGAAGAACAAACCAGGCCCAGAGTACTGGGTCCAGGCCTGAGGAAATAAATGCAATATAACATAAGGTAAGAATAAGCAAGAACAAATCAAAGTTGTAGCATTACATTTGACATAGAAGAAGACCATGAAAGTAATGCCTTCATGTAAGCCAAGAGACTCACAGGAGAGTGACATGGACTACTGTCATATGGTCATTCAGGAGAAACACAGATTATCCTAGGATGGAACTTTTTACCCTCATTATAGACATCGAAATCAATCCATAGCTAAGTGTATTCAATCATACCTTCTTCTGTAGCCTTTATGCATATCCATGAGCTCAAGTGATTTTCACCTCAAGCACTGGCTTTTACCATTAAAAATATAAACAATTTGTCATACAACCAAGTGCTATTAGCACACTAAGACAAAAAGGAAATGTTCTTTTAAAGGTCTCATGACTTTTATAAAATATCATTATAACAAAGCTTAAAAATAAAGAGAATGCTTTCTCATGTTACATCTGCTGGTAGTAAATGGAAAGCTCCTCCAGGTTTGTTAGTTCATATGGAGGGCCAGCTGCTCACCCAGGCACACACACACACACACACACACACACACACACACACACACACACACACACGTGTATTGCATGGATGGAAATGTCATCACTGACTCCTTTAGTGGGGCATTAATTTTTAAATCTCACCACTTGCATCCTGAGAAACTTTGCCCTTTATTTCACATGATTAACGATAAAACAAGGCTTGTCATTAATTTAAGTAGTACAGAATTGATATGGGTATGGAAGGTATCATTGAATAGCAATAATGCAATCCCATGTGTGTACAAAGGTATGGAACTAGAGGCTTAGGTACCTGCAAACCATGCTAAAATCTTCACTACTGACCATGGCAACATGGTAACACCACTGACAGACTTATATTAATATTGCAACCATAATAGTCCTTAGTTTGAAAGCCCAACCCTGCCATTCAACAGATCAGAATAAGGGCTTTAAAAAAATTCTTCCAGATCTAAAGGTGAGTTCTGGAACCCATTAAAGACCATAAAAAGTAGAATATGTTTTTCTTTCTTGTGTTCTTCTCAAGCTTGTAAAAGAAAATGTAGTTTGCAGAGAAAATTTAACAGCACAGCTCAGAATGATTCCAAACCATGAATTACACACATTTCTGCATTATTGCACCATCAAGTACTGTAACAAGGCACATTTAGTTTTAATACCAGTCTTCATGAATTTGATATAATGAGGGTGAAATGAGTCATAAAATCTAACATTAATAACCTTCACAGGAAATTCTTTAAACTATTATCAACTTGTAAGGTGATTACCAAAGACCATATCCAATTTCTTTGAAAATACAATGTTTAGATGCAAAAAGGAGGGACAACCAAAGTGATTTACCTCAGCTGAAAAGACAAGCGTTCAATAGGACATGGTTTTGAAATGGATAGGTCTCACTAACTAGCAGAGGTATTTTAAAAATAGAAAAGTAAGCACAGTTTACTTGTGACTTGACAGGAACAGGCAGTTCTCTCAGTCTGTTACCATAATGGTAGCTGACTATTGTGCCAATAAACAGTAAATGGAAAAATTACACTTGTTTTCAACTTGTTAGTCTTTTGACCTGGGCAGAAAATTAAATAAAACTCTTTAGAACTCACTTTTCATCATAATGTTAAAATTCAATATTGAAGATTAAATTTTATTCTATCTAGATATACTAAGCCATATTTCAAATATTTTTTTCATTATCCTACTTGCTGATTGTGGAAAATGACTACTGGGAGAAGAGAGGTCCAAACCAGATCTAGGTGATACCAAAATTAGGTAAGGGAAAGATTAGCACTGATTTGATTTTCTACTAATAGGGTCTTTCCCACCGCTGCATGAGGTCATGCGCTTTGGTGACATTCCTTGTCTGATGAGACTAGCTAGCCACAATTACAGAGATGTGGCATATGATAAAAAAGACTGAAGACATGGCAAATAATTTTTAAAATAATGATTATTCAATATTCTAATATAGTTAAGGAGGGTTTACATTAATTTGGGTCATTCCATTACAAAGCCCTGGCCAACAGTGCCGATTTCTATGCTAAGCAGAACGAATATACCCAGTGAACTTTGTAGTTCATAGTTCATTTTTACAATCAGAAAGGAAATTCACTATATTCTATGTGGCTATCTGGTTATGATTTTCTGTTTTTTGTTGTGAATTGATCAATTCTGAGTGGCAGGTGGTTGTGAGGCTGTGCCACATGCTGGCTGTGTGGTGCAGTTTTATAGCCATTTTGAGACTGGACAGGAGGTGAAGTGAGAAGGTAAATGCTTTCATTGTGAGTTATCCCTCAACTCTATACTTAGTATACTGCCAAAACATAGAATACCAATAAAAATATAAGCTTTTGGAATGAGGGAACAGAAGACTCATGACATCTATATCCAGTTTTTTTTTTACTGGATTTCTAATCTCAGAATTTAATAAAGGCTTTTAATACATGAGAATTTTTACTTAAAATTCTTAATTTTTATTGTAATGTATAGAGGGGTTATAGTTATATTCACCTGATAGTAGGTGCATTACTTCTCACGCATTGATACCCCTTCTCATGTTTTTGTCCCCATATGTCTAGTTTCTTAAAGAAAGGGTTACAGACTCTTTGAATGTAGTGATAAGTTTTCAATCAGTACTAGCGGAGCACAAACTCATTGTGATGATGATTGTGTGTGTGTGTGTGTGTGTGTGTGTGTGTGTGTGTGTATGTGCGCGCGCGCGCGCGTGTGCTCTGGTCTTGGAACTTGAGCCCAGGGCCTGGATACTGTCCATAAGCTTCTATTGCTCAATGTTAGCATTTGATTACTTGAGCGAGAGCTCTACTTCCAGATTTTTTTTGTGGAGGAAGTTTATTCTTAGTTATTAAACAGATACCAGAAGAACTCTGGACCTCCAAATTAGAGAGAATTATAATCATTTCTTTGCTTTCCGAGCCTATAAATTGCACTCAAGAGTCTGTAAGCCTAAATGTTGAGCTTTCTTCAGCCAACTGTATTAGGTGGTTATTATTTTCTTATCTATTCGTATATTATCTCTAGAAGAATAGATCTATAGAGCCTATAGACCCATCGATGCTGCAATTTTCCTACACTCTTAATTCCCTGTCAAGTCACAAGGGTTAAACCATGCATAGGACACACAGGTCATGGGGAGAGCCTGAATTCTGGTCAAGGATATAAGGGTAGAGTCAGTGAGATTGGAAGAGTATTGAGAAACCTACTGGAAGCATGGTCAACCCAAGGCCGCCACCACTGCTTTTTTTTGCCCTTGGCTTTCTGTTTGTCTGCTTCTCCTAAAATAAAATATGTCCAAACATTAATTCTTATAAAGTGAGCAAACAAAATTTGAAACCACGTTTTAATAACTCAATTGTCAAATCTAGGTCAGTTGCGAAAGTACATCAGAGGTCAGGAAAAGAACTATATATACTAAGGCTGAAAAGTGTATGTGTATTTTCACAAATTATTTTACTGGCAAATGGTTCAGTAAAATAATTTATTAAAATGCATACATTGTAATGGCCAGAAAGTTCATGGTGATTATTTTAAGGCATGGTTGAAACAAGGTGATGAACAGATGCTATATATTGGAAATATATCATGCATTATTGTTTGATTCCCTTCAAACAGATAAACATGCAAGTTTTGATAAGATTAAAAAACTCATAAATCTTAAAGCTTGAGCTGAATAGACTAAATATCTAATTAGATGTAATAGATTATATTGCTATAAATATATACTTCATGACAGCTCTCACTGGAACAGGTAATAATTGATACTTTAGTTATCAATACTCAGGTGCCACATAGAATATGCATGCATATTTAATTTACATAAAATTTATAGAAACCAATGGCAGCCTAGCTGGAATAGCTCCCCTCAATAAACACATTTCGCAAAACCATGCCAACTTCTTTAGCAGCATGTCTCTTATAAGATAAAGCTAAGGCTACTTGTAATATTATTCATTCATGACAGAGAAATGAAACAAATAGAAAGACCCCATCCACAGTGGGAAAGTAAAACTTGCAAAGTTAAAAATAAAATACATTGGTAAAATTGGCAAAAAGAAAAGTGCCTCAATATCATGCTTCTTGACCACATCAAGGTAATTGAACAGGAAGAAAATATCTCCACGTACTTTCATCATCTTCTTCAGAGAGTTTTTGGATGTCCTGGCCTTCCCCTGACTCCTGGGTTAAGCTCAGCATCCTCTCCTTACCCTTTTTGTACTTCTGTTGCCTGGCCTTGATGCGATCCATTCTATAAAATAAAGCGAAATTAGTAGTGCTGGGAACACATGCAGGTATTTTAGGGCCAATGGACATAAATAAATAAAATCACAAACAATGTAGTCAACTTCAAGAATTGTGATGAGATTCATTATTAATAAGCAATGTGTGTTGTGTGTAATGCATATAACCATATATTGTATATTATATAATATATAGTATACAATAGATACTATATACTGTATAGTATTATATAATATATATTACATATTAACTACCTACATATTACACATATACAATACATAGTATATACATTATATATATTACATGTAATTCATGTGGCTACTTCATGCTTCACAGATGCTAGACTCAGGATGACCCATAAAGGTTAAGGTTTAGCATAGAATTTTTTTGGCCAGTCCTGGGGTCTGAACTCAGGGCCTGAGCACTATTCTTGAGCTTTCTCAAGGCTAGTGCTGTGCCGCTTGAGCAGCAGCACTACTTCTAGCTTTTTCTGTGTATGTGGTGCTGAGGAAGGGAACCCTGGGCTTCATGTAAGCACTCTACCACTAGGCCACGCTCCTGGCCTGGCCTGCAATTTTTGATGTGTATTCACCTCTTGTATCACAGCCAGTGTGAACATACCATATCAGGAAGGACAAGTTATTTATTTCTCAAGTTTTGAATTTTTAAACAAGTGGAAAAATTCATCAGGATGCATTACTTCTATTATGAGAAGTGAGAAACACCATCTAAATGTGGGTTGAAATTTGTTATAACAACTGTTGCACCATAATGCATTCGCATTATTTTTTGGCGCATTACTTGCACCTTTGTGAAAAGAATCATGCTATGGAATGATTTAATTTATACAAGGATATATCTTTGGTTATGAGAAGGAAAGTGAGATATGAGTTCAGCATGATATGGAGCTATTCTTGTAAACTAAAAGAACATTCCTGCTGAGCTGATTATTGAGCACTTCCATTTTCTTGGCCATCCACTTCTGTAGCCACCAACTTTCAGACCTGCCCCCAAACAAATAAGTGGTACCACTCTTTAGAAGTTCCATTCATTATTGAAAATTTTATCCGGAGAACATTCTTTTCAACAGAATTCTTGACTCTCCTGAAAGGGTCAGACTATCTATCCTTTGAGCTGTCCAGAAGGGTACAGTGGGAAGAGTGTTTGCATCAAATTCAGGGAAAGATGAGTCTCACTTCTAGAAACTTCTCTAGTTAGCATGGACTCTTAAATGGGCCAATATCAGGTTGCCCATCGGTTATGATTTCAACAGATGCTTCCAAAGCTGACCCCACTTCACTTTCTCAATTCACAGCTGCAATGAACACTGCAGTGCTTGGCACTGGGGAAGACCCTGATTCATTCATTAGCTAGTTAATCTTTTTTTTGTTTTTAATTCAGAAAAGTAGAACTATGAGACCTAATTTATGAGACTTTAAATGGCCTGTTCAGGGATCTTAAGTTAAACAACTGTAACAGGTCTTTTTCAAGGTGTTCGCTTTTCCATCTTGGAGCGAGCCATATTTCTGTTCCTTTACAGCCTAGCAGGTATCAGTGATTTTCTCTGACAGAGGAGTGAGTATATGGAACATTGACACAAGTAGATTTTTCATGGATTTGAAAAACCTGAGACTCAGCTGATAGTTGTACATAATGGAAAAGTGAAGAATGAGAGAGAATCAAGACGTCCTTACTGTCTCTTCAGCTGATCCATAGACTTCTTCTCTTCCTCAATTCTTGCTTTCACAGCTTTCACGATTGTGGCCTGAAAGAGTTCAGCCCTTCTATAAAGGGAGACAGAAGACAAAACGAGTTAGTATTCCTGCCTTTTCTATTTTACTCTGAAAATGATCACTTATGGGTTAGAAGGCCTGGCTTCCCATTGTTGTTGGCTGACTGAAGTTTCCTGGCTGGAGGTTACCAACCCCCTTCTAGAAGCCTTTTCCTGGTAGATAAACAAGAAAATGTTCCTGGGAGCAAGTGAGCTGCTCACTAGTCTGGGAGATCAGTGAAGAGAAAATAGTATTTTCCAAAGAGCAGTCAGTCTCTTTGAAGGCATGCCAGAAACCATGCCTAAGCATTATACACTTGACCTTGTATGAGTGGTACCACAAGTAGGATTGCTGGGTCAGATGATTGTTCTATTTTGAGCTTTTTGAGGAACCTCCATACTGTTCTCCATAAAGCTGACATTAATTTACATTCCCACCAACTGTACATAAGGATCCACTTCTCACTCTATCCTTATCACTATATATAACATATATATATATAATTATTTTTTTAATCTCTAAACTAGTGCTAATTTTTTTGTAGCGATTCCATGGTTTTTATGATTCTTCTTGTAAACTTAATTTTATTGTCAGGGTGATGTACAAAGGGGTTACAGTTACATACGTAAGTTAGTGAGTACACTTCTTCTCAAACACTATTTTTTCTCTTATGTTTTGCTCCCATTTTCCCTCCCCAACAATAAAATTATTCACAATATATACTTTTACATAAAGTAGATTATATATAAATTGTTAATTTGAATTATATATATGTTTATATTGTGGTGTCCATTCTAATGAGGTAAAGTGAAATAACTCTGGTTTGATTTGCATTTTGTTGATTATCAGTGATGGTTAGTATTTCTTTATATACTTGTTGGATAACGTTTTTCCTTTCCTTTTCTCCCTCCCTCCCTCCCTCCTTCTTTTTCTATTCCTCCCTTGCCTCTTTTCTCTCTCCCTTGCTCCCTCCCTTTCCTTTCTCCTTCCCTCCCACCTGCCCTCTCTACTTTTCTCCCTTCCAAACTAAGGTTTTGTGCATGTACTCTAAGTTACACCACAGCCACCATTTGTATATTTTCATTTGAGAAATTCCTGTTACTGCTGGAGGCCAGCATGGACTGCTTCCCGTGAGGAGTGTGTATATAGGGACTCAATTATACTTATGTACCACTTACACATGTCCTAAGTTTTGATAAAGTGTCACATTGTACTACCATGTCTATCTGAGATCCCCAAAGTCTTATTTGTAATTTTTTTTTGCCCTGATTTTCCTAGAAGAAGTTTCTTAATTTCCCGTGGGCTTTCCCAACAAGTTAAAACAGAAAAATATAGGGAAGCATTCCTTTTTGTATGTTTCCTAAGAAAATCAACCATGGAATCCCATCGTGCCTGACCAACCTGGAGGCCAGGATCTGAGAGGCTTTGATGTCTGCTACAACGTGCAGGAAATAGTAGCTCATGAAGACTCGCCTCTGCAGCAGAAGGAAGGCAAAGCAGATGCTGTCCCAGATAATCCCCGCCTCTCCACTGGGCAACTTACAGGACGAGTCCTCGTTAGCTGTGGGAGTGCAGCAAGGGCAATACAGAAATTAACTCCACTCCCACCGCTACTGTGGAAATCTGTGCTTTCCACAGTCCTACGAGTCACGCAGGCACAAGAGCAGCACTCTGCTATCTGGTCTCCCCACGAGCATTTGAGCTCCAATGTCCACATGGACTCATAAGGTGACCCCATCGTGAGCTCTTGACCCTGAGGCACAAGGAAGCCCCCGGAACATTTCTTTCTTCAGGAATCTCCAAAAAGGTTCATGGAAAAATAATGTCCTAATGATAGAGGAAATGCACTGACACAAAAGACAATATCTATTCTAGGACAGAGTTCTCTACCCAACCTGACACTGAGTACAGGATGGGGTGATTGAAGGAGGGATGGCAGGTAGCACATTTTGTCAGGTGGATGGCTTGTGTGCAGTCTGATTCAGCCTGACTGGACACCATTGTTCAGAAGAACGTCATGTTGGCATGCACATGAGCATCTGCACACCACAACAGACCATGTGTGATGTATCCTGGGTGTTCGGTGCAAGAAGCAGATGGCAGAAAGAAGTCAACTCCAGGAACCTCTGGGGGTCCTTCCAATGATTTTTCTAAATATGAAGAAGCTCCCTGAGATTCAACAGGAAAGAAGGCCTGGAAGTCTGACTTACTTTGAGGGCCCAAGATATTTCTCGATTTTTACCTCTACACCTCTTTCATCTATATTTGTATGTATGTATGCATGTATATATGTATGAATGTATGCATATATGTATGTATGTGCTATGTACTTACCAGCTACCAGTTCTTGAGTCATGAGTCACATCTCCAGCCCATTTGTTTGTTTTTGAGATTAAGTTCTTGCTCACTTCCAATTCTCCATTCTCCTGTCTCTGCCTCTTAAGTAGCTGGGATTTGTAGGCATTTTCCAACATGTCTGTTTTCAAAGTTCTAACTGGAACAACTGTAATTTTGGATAGACATCTGGAATGCTTACTAACCACATCTCAGAAAGCATATGGAGTTACTACTGCATTGCATCCAATCCCCAAATCCTTTGGGGCTTTGGGAGTTTCTAGAAAATGGTCCAGGGACTCTGGGAATTGGGGCTCCTCATACTATGAACAGTCTGTACACAATGCATTGCAGTTCTATAGCTTTTATTTAGGGAGAAATTGAGCTCCAATTTCACATCTTTAATGAATGTACTTAGGCCCTGTTTTTAAAATGAGAACATCTCTGCCTCGCATACTTACGCATTTTATAGCCTTTGACTGTACAGGCCAGGCTAAAGGCTTGGATCAACCAGCAACAATTTTGTACCAGTGTCCCAATGTATCCACATGCTCCTATCTGAAAAACAAATGGGGAGGTCAATTCTCCATCACGGGATCCAAAAAGAAAGTTTGGTTTCTTCTGACCCCAGCATGTGCAGGAATTGACAAAGACCCAGTGACAATGATTACAGAGGGCTGTCCATACCTAAACTAAAAGTCCAGTTACCATGGAGGCTTACTTTAGCTGCTCAGAGAGCAATGTAAATTCTAGAAATTATACCTAATGAATGAAAGGAAGGTCTCCAATGTGATGCTTCTGCAAAAACACTTCTTTTCAAGGAAGAAATTCTCAGCTATTTTGGAAGAAACAAACTCTGAGAATGGATACTCATTGAAATCTAGGACTCTGATTTTGGTACACTTCCTTTCTCACAGGTCTAACAATTAAATCTATGCTGTCCCTCAAGGAGAGCATTCCAGACCTAAGCTGCAGGGTGGAGTTGAAGGAAGGAATGGTAAGCAGGGCTTGGCTTTTGTACCTGTTGGCTGTTTCTGGGATTCAACCAACCTTGGCTAGCAAATATGTGAAAAATCACTGATGGCTCCTTATTGAATCTGCGAAGGTTTCTGTTTGTCATTATTCCTTAAATAATGTAGACAAACAACTACTTGCATATCATTCATGGGTGTCCAAGAAGGACATGGGTGTCTAGTCTTCAGGGGAGACCAAGGAAGTCTTTTGGGGCTTATTTGGCTAATTCTATGGATAAAGGAATCTTTTATTGTTATTACTGTTGCTGATGATGACTAGTAAATATCTGTTTTAAAAAATGAATGTATCAAGACAGTTATGTTAAGTTCCCTGGGAGGTGAATTTTAAATAAGCATTAACTACTGCTGGCCAACACATACAGGTGATGATGATTCACTGTGTGTATAGCTGGGATCCTGTGAGTACTAATCCTTAGACCTCGCTCCTAAAGCGGAGGCTATTTAGCCAGGAATCCCAGACATATTTGTGTGCTACCAAGCTTTTGTTCCTTGTAAGTATCAACTTAAAAGATGGGTTCCAGCCAGGATCAGGTGGCTCATATCTGTAATGCTAGCTCATCAGGAGGCAGAGATCTGATGATGGCCATTCAAAGCCAGAGTAGTCAGAACAGTCTGTGAGACATTTATCTCCAACTGATTTTGCCCTCAATTGATTTGTTTGGCCTTATAGTGGATATCTTTGCTTGATTTGAGTGTTCACTGGTTTTTGACTGACTTTGATTGTGTTCACATCTGATTTGTTTTCTACTTTGTTATGCACCTGTGTAGGTTTTGGCCATGGAAACCATGTATTAGTTCAACACAGTTAGGCAGGGCTTTGAGATTGGAGAGCCTGTAGTATCCACTAGTGCTACAATACAAACTCCAAAGTTGGGCTTTTACATGGGGGGCTTCTGTGTTCTCAGGACTGGATCCATCATACAACAAGGTGAGATCTAGGCTAACTTTTATATTTGTTTTGTTCTTAAAATGTGGCAATCGTTCTCACAGATGATTTTATTGCCATAATTTTGTTTTTGCCAGTCCTGGGGCTTGAACTCAGGAGCACTGTCCTTGGGCTTTCTCAAGGCTAAAACTCTACCACTTGAGCCACTTCTGGCTTTTTCTATGTATGTGCAACTGAGGAATCAAACCCTGGTCTTTGTGCATGCTAGGTAAGCACTCTACAACTAGGCCAAATTCCCAACCTCTATTGCCATAATTTTAAAACAGGTATATCTTCCTCTTTAGAAAGTTGGTTCCTTAAGGGTTACAAACTGAGTCCTATTTATCTCTAGCTCTTCACTCAGCAAAGAAGACTATGACAATGGACAGATGAACAAATAGGTGGATGGATGGGTTAGCTTAAACCCCTCATCACGAGCTTGGCTCCAGCGTGGAATGGCTTGTTTTCCTGTCTATACCTTCTTTTTCGATTCTCAATACTTTCCAAGTGTAAATTAATGTGAATGGGGTAAAGTGCTGACCTGCCCAAAGCTGCCTCTACCATCAACTAGACAATTCATCTTTCAACAGACGCGAGGCAAAATAAATTATTCAAGTATTTATGACTGCATATGCTTGGCCCTCCTAGACCCCTAAACACAATGCTATACATTATATATAATCTCCCAACTCAAGTCTGCAATAGCTTTTTGCAATTGAATGGTGGATGATCTCATCCCTAAATCCCTAAGTGGGAAAGAAGCAGTGGATCATTACATCATTGCTTTTCTAACTCAGTACCAGTTCCAGCTGTAAGAACCAGGCACAGAGTTGAGAAGCAGCTGAAGCAGCATGAACTCCCTCTGCCTGAGCCATGCTAGAATCAGGATATGAAGGCAGAAGAAGACGGAGCTACGAATACACTTGCTATTGATAGATGGCTTGACTTGGCATGTTTTTTCTTAGGTTTTGCTACTCTTCCATGAGACTGTAGGAACTGACAGTGCCTTTAACTTTGTATCCAGGGTTCTGGATAAGAATATTCTGGGTAAATATTTCAAGGAAAACTAGTTTTGTACTAGAAGGAGACTTTGTCAAAAGAAAAGAAATTAAGGCCCAGATTTAGCAAACTGGCTAGCTTTAATATCTCTTTGGTCCCGCATGATAATGTCAAGAATGATTAGATATACCAGGTATCCAGAACAAAGAGGAATGTTAACTCTTCTGTCTTATTTTCATGTATAAGTACCACTGAGTACTTATACTTACACCACTGAGTACTCTGTGTGTGTTTGTATATTTGCATCCAATTTGTGTATGTTGCCTTCTCTTTTGCTCTGCTTCCTTAATAAACTTGTCTCTGCTTCAATGTGTCCAGAAATTCTCCTCAGTGACAACACCACAAGTCTGATACCCAGGTTGGAGACAGTTGTGGACTTTGTCCTCTGGGGATCTCTTTGGTCCAACATAATGCTATTGATGAGCTCATGAAAGGTTCTTAACCAAATATTGGCAGCACCAAATAACTGAAGGGGTGCCCTTGGGGTCTAGAAGATCAGTGCAATAGAATGATCAGTACTATAGAATTACAACTGGGCACTGTAATTCATTTGTCATGGTAAAGAAAGGACACAGGTATTCACTGGCAGAGCAAACAAGATGTCTCTACTCATCTGGATGTCTCTGCTTAGAAGCCATCACAATGTTGAATTCTCTCTAATGTCTACCACACCCAGATATGTAAGATATTTTCTTTTGCCAGTCTTGGGACTTGAACTCAGGGCCTGAGCACTGTCCTTGAGTTTTCCCAAGGCTAGTGCTCTATAACTTGAGCCACACCACCACTTCTGGCTTTTTCTTTTTATGTGGTGCTAAGGAATCGAACCCAGGGCTTTATGCACGCTAGACAAGCACTCTACCACGGACACATTCCCAGTCCCTCTTCATCATTCCCTACCCCACATAACAGTCTATAAAACTGCTCAGTTTATTACACATTCCTATGACTCTTTTTATGGAAGAGCATTTTATTTTCAAATACTATGAGGATTCTGTAAGTCTGATTCAGGTTACTAGAGTCACTTCAAAACCATGCAGTGAGTGATGACAAATTGTTCCTCAAGAAGGATAGGATTAATTAGTGAAATACATTTTAGAATTCATTCCTTTGAATACAGATCCCTTTGAAGTATGGCCTTCAAGGAGTGAAAAATGAGTAGAAAGAATTTGGCCTAATCTGGTTCAATAAAAAAAGGAGTGAACCATCATTTGGATCCTAAATGTTCAGCAGGCTTTTAACAAGGTCATGTGAGAGGCACGAGGATTGTTTACTCTTACATGGAAACCACAAGTGTGTTATATAGGAGAGGGTTCCACTTACTGACAGGATATTTTTCATTGTAATCACAAACACGTTGTATGCAATCAGCCAGTCCCAGTAACGCAGGATGCTCTTGATGGGTTTCAGGAGCAGATCGCCTCCAAAGAGCAGGAAATAGAAACAGGCCACCAAGTAGCCCATGCAAAAGATGCTGATCCTAGTTGTTCCCGTAATGAAGATGATGGTGAGGACGAACCAGAAGAGGTAGCTAAAGATGATCACTTTGGACATGTCCAAGTAAGATCTGGCAGGGGGAGGGGGGAAACAACCTCCAAACAGTCAAAAGACAACAACATAACAAGCAAGAAGCAAGGTCAAGAATGCCACTGTATGAAGGGGGGAAATTCATCCTTGATATTGGAATAGTTGAGAAACCATACTATGATCCCTGCATCCATCTTTCCTTTCCCACTGGCCTGGTGTACAGGAAACCCTGGCATAAGTAGTAATATACAAACATGAATTGGGGAAACCCTGTGTGAATGAATGCTTATCATTTTCTTTTAGTCAAATTTCTCGCAAATAGCTTCTTTTTAAGTAGTGTTCTAGAGAGATCTGAAGCAGAGGAGCCATCTGTATGCAATGCTCATGTCTGGATGACTTGAGGAGACGAAGCCATTGTTACCTGCAGTGAATAAAATCTGGCACGGGGTTGTGTTGGCTGAATGAAGCTGCATCTAGGTTCATGCAAATTTCCACATTGTCCCCAGCCATGATTCGTACTGCAGCCTTATTTTCATCCTCAAAAATCTGCCGTTGCAAGGAGGCACACAGGAGCAGCATGAAGTCATCTGGCAAGACAAAGGGAGGTGACTACCATATCACCTCCTGTTCTGAGGTCCAGTGTCACAAGCAGCATGAACTAGCCACCAACACCTGTGGGAAAGTGCATCCCCAAAGTTCGCACCCTAGGCTTTCAGGGTCTAGTAAAAGTCATTACTTGCCAGTGTGCCAGAGGAAAGATAGAACACACAGGCTGGGCCTCCCCAAGAGAAAGCCTGGGATTTGTTTGCACATTGCTTTATACCAGTGTGAGGTGTTCACTACTAGGCTTCTAGTTGTAGAGAATTTTTCCTGAGACAGTGTGGATTTGCATTAATTTCCCATTAGGATTTTCTTTCTTTCTTTCTTTTTTTGGTACTGAGGCTCAACTTGGAGCCAAGGTCTTTTCTTTTGGGTTTGTTTAGTCAACACTGGTACTCCACCACCTTAGCCACACCTCCACTACTAGCTTTTTGCTGGTTAATGGGAGATAAGAGTCTCACAGACTTTTCTGCCTCGGCTGACTTTGAACTGAAGCTCTTATATCTCAGCATCTTGAATGGCTAGGATTGGAAATATTAGCTATGCATGCCAGGATTCTTCCTAGTTTTGAGAAAGCTACTGGAGCACTTTTCTTCCTCATATTCTTTTTTTTCTTTTCCCAGTCCTGGGACTTGAACTCAGGCCTGGATACTGTTCCTGAACTTCTTTTGCTCAATGCTAGCACTTTGCCACTTGAGCCATTGCACACTTCTGGGTTTTACTGGGTATATGATACTGAGGAATTGAACCCAGGCCTTCATGCATGCTAGGCAAGTGCCACATTCCCAGCCTGGACCTTCCCCATATTCTTTCTTATCTTTTACATGTGATAGATGTGACATTCTTGTGCCATTCCCTGTGCATTAGTACCCACATGATATTCCTTGAGCTTAGATACACTAAAGGGGGCAGAGAGAAAGACAGGAAGAAGAATATCTAAGAGCTGCCTGGCACAGACCCCAAGGCCAGGTCACCAGAGCCAAGTCATAGGTTGCTTTGTTGGTCCTAAAATCCTGAAATATTTAGGGCAATCAAGTACTCTGTATTGTCTGACACTCCCTACTCTGTGTGTGTGTTTGGGGGAAGGGAAAGAAACTGCTCCAATCCTTTATTTACTGGCTTCTTTCAAAGGCTTTGACCTGTTCATTCCTGCCTGAAAGCCTCTTTCTTGCCACTACAGCCTTGTTTTTCATTTTGGCCTGCCTGATAGTGGCATCTTGAAACCTGATCACAACTCAATCTGAGAGGCCTCCCTCTCTACTACCTTCAAAAAGATGGGTTATGCAGATACCTGTGACTAAGAAGGGAACATATTGGAAAGGGAGTTATACAAGTGAATGTGGGACTTCAACGTTGATTTATTAATATTTGCAAATGTAATAGAGCAAGTAGGAACCATTAATGACTTGCAATATTAATGAATAAAACAACCCTTTACATGATTGTGAAGTTCAGGGAAAGAAGCAAAAGCACTAATGCCTACCATGGGAAGAATAATGAGCCAATGTAAACTCGCGTATGAATGTCATGAACCCTGTGGTGGAAACACTTACAGACCAGAAACACAGGGTTGGGTCGCACAATGAAATCAGGGAAGTACAGCCATTTGATAATGTTGTCGTTGAAGTTGGTACCCTTGAATCGCCATGAATAATCTGTTGGGGGGAGGGCCGAGATAAACAGCAAACATCAATTCTCCAGTGGCCATTGATAATGACTTTTGCTAAAAGCCGGGGGACGGGGCTCACCTCGGCAGGGGGCAGGTGGGATGCCAATGCAGATGAAGTACTGGAAGGTGATGATACAGGCCAGGAAGCAGCAGTACTTGGGCCAGACCTCAGCGATGGCTTTTCTTCTGCGTCGATACAAGACGGCAATCAGCCAGCAGGCATGAATCATGGCATAGAAATCCATTCGCTGACCGATTACATTCACTGACATTAGGAAACAGGTCTGTGTAAGGGTGATAAGATGCAAGAGAGATCGGCTTTACAGGGAAGGGGTTGTGGGCCAGTGCACCTGCTGGGGTAGAGACCTACAGTGCTCAGGCTGTCTCTACTGAGTGGGAAGATAGACTATGCCATTGTCACAATAACCACCTCATACTAAAGAGATAGCCTTACCACAATCATGTCAGGTTATAGCATTCATTGTGGCTGCAGTTTGAACTTGCATAAAAATAGTGTAAAAACAAAAGGTCAGTATTATAATTTTGAAGGTGCAGATACTGGGGGATGAAATACAGGGCATCAGGTCACGCTCTTGGTTAGATTTGAGCTCAAGGCTGGTGGTCCACAACTTGGGATACACCTCCTCTTCTGACTTTTGGTGATTAATTGGAGATAAGAATCTCAGGAACTTTCCTACCTGGGCTGGTTTTGAACTGCAATCCTCAGATCTCAGCCTCCTGAGTAGCTAGGTTTACAGGAATGAGCCACCAGTACCCAGCAATTAAAATTTTATTCCTTATATGGAACTATTATGATAACTGGTCTCCATATAGTTGGATGGTTCTAGAGAGGCCTCTGTTGCAGTTGGAGAAATGGCTTTTGAGTGTGGAAAATTCCCAGCCACGCTAACCAGTAGTAGCAGCAGCAGCAGCAGCAACAGCAGCAGCATCTGTATATCTCAAGAGGATCAAACTTCCTGGCTAAAGATAGATAGTGAGGCTCTGGTGACCAGCTAGCCAAAGATGCTACTTGACTTTTCATGGTAAATAGAAATAAATCACCTTGGTATGAAAACTTACCTCCAGGCCAAATTTGTAGAAGAAGTAGTTTATGAAGTATTTGGCACAATTGATAAGCCCATCATCTAGGTGAAGTCTTGTAATGTCATGAAAGATAGTTTTAGACACAGGGGCTGTGAGCTTGTTCCGACCTCGATAGTACTCTTGATGGCGGTAGATGGTGACTTCAAAGGCCAGAATAGCTAACATCAGAAGATTATTCTACAAATCATAAGAAGGAAAACAAAAACAGGGTAGACCAAATGCTTTACAATTCATTAGTTTTAAGCAATCCCCATCACTGTACTTAATTCTGGATATCTAAAAGGACATTTTTATAATATCCTACTAGTAATTCATGGTAGGATTGAATGGAAGACTGATTCTCCCTGTCTTATTTGTTGTGGAGTCATCTCCATTGAGGACTCAGGCTGGGTGCCCCAGGAACAGGAGGTAAAATCTCTGTACATCACACTGGTCACTCCTATTTACTTGCTAAGTACACTCCATATGCTAAGGAAGCAGAGTGCCTGCCTATTGGAAGAAGGCAGTCTGACCTTATAGGAAGTGTAAGTGCAATGATAGCAGGGAGATATCCTGGGATTACACTATGCTGGAGAAGTGGGGTGCCAGCTAGAGGGAACGCTTTAATATCACTGATATCCGACCCCAGAAAGAATGCTCATGAGGGTAAGATTGTAGTTCTTATAACGATAATGATGGAAATAATTAACATGCAGGGAAATAGCTGACAGATATTAGTATAATTGCTATTTTCAAATATTAATGTATTTTATCCTTCTAAGAGCGACTTTTAACACTATCTACCATGTAAGGAAAAACTGGAAATTGCACAGCATGTGCAAACCAGAAGTGGTGCTGTGACTCAAGTGGTAGAGCACTAGCCTGAGAAATCTCAAGGACAGTGCTCAGGCCCTGATAGAAAAAGCTAAACAAAAGCACCCTTACCCTGAGTTCAGTACTTGCAAAAATCACACACACACACACACACACACACACACACACACACACACACACCCCTAACTGCCAAGTATATGGTTTTATTTTATATGAATGGCTAGTATAATATGACCATGACTGCTTAAATTATCTGTCAAAGTAAAATGTGAAAAATTATGTTCTTCTGTTTGTAGTATGTTTCTATGAGTATTTGTTATCAAAGTTTTTTCAGAGATATGTATTTTATTGTTTCTAGCTATAATATATACCCTTTAAAAATATAGAGACAATTTAAAAATTTCTTGCAATGGAATGCTAGTTTCTTGTAAACTATAGCATTTCCTTTTCAGACAATTTTTCTTCTTTGTTTCTGGCCAAGTTAACATTATGCTTTTTAAAAGATTTGCAATTTATTTTGGATATATTTTAGTTCTGATGTTTCCATCAAACTTGCTCTTTATATTGTGAGCTCCTTAACATATTTTATCTAACCAACATGAGACTGCTTGGACAACTTCCCTTCAGCATATAAGATGAGTACTGATTTTAATATCCACTTGTTTGCAGCCAAGGTGACTCTCAAAACCATGGAAGAAGATGCAGTGATGACCACACAGGACACTGAGACTGTCCTGGGAGAGGACTGCAAATTGTAACTGTGCAGTTATAGGCTAGGCACAGGAGACGCATTACCCTCAGGTAGACGAGCAAAGGAGAAGACTTCCGCAGGCCAACCCATTCTGTTGGGTCCACAGGAGCACTGTAGAGCAGAGATTTGTTTAGATCTTGAAGGGGGATATTGGTTTGATTTTCATTTGGCTAAAAAGGAGAGAGAAGGTAGAGTCAGTTTGCCAAGTGGACATGGGCAGGCTTTTCTCCCTCAGCTCTGGGCATGGTAGATTTGGGAGCTCATTTCAAGGGGGATCTAAACTCCAAAGTAGATGCAGGTCCAGGCTAACAGAGCCAGACTGTACAACTTCGCCTACAATCTAGGCTGCATGTGCTGAATGGGGAGTGGTGGGGGTAGACTCTAAGTATCTGCCTTGCTTCCCTAACGGACATTCAGGGAGGTCTCCCATCCTCAAAGCTCACCAAGGAGCAGTTGACAGAAAAGTTCTCAGGTTTAATGGTTTGTAGCTGGTACAACATTTTGCAGATGATGATCACACACGTCCACACAGTGCAGACACTTGAGGCCACACGGCGCAGCTTGGCATATGGCAGAGCAAAAGCCCAAGATATCAAAAATACATAGTTGAACAGAGACACCTGGAAACATAAAATCAGAAATGGGGACAAAAAGATATGATATGAAATAACATCAAAGGCAAGACAACTTGACTTCTCCAGTTGAACGTGTTGCTTGTGTTCTTGGCATGCACAGGGACATGAGGGAATGAGTGAATTATGGTCTGGAGGATACTACATTTTATATGGAAGACAGATAAGACATAGGATAATTTAATAGCTATAAAACAACAGCAATAGCTAGGTTACAGATGTATGTGAGTTTCTGTGAGAGCATTTACAAGGGATCGTTGGTCTGATGAGTGGGTTCACAAAGAGCAGAACCAGGTGAATGGGGTGAGTACTGAATGTGAGAGGTGGGTAGTAAATTCCAGTCAGCTATGCAGAAGCAAAGGCAAGAAAGTATGGAAACAAATGATGAGAAAAGATGACTACAGACCATGGGGAATTAAGAGTTGGAAGTATAAAATGCCACAGTAGACTGGGCACTAGGATTATAGGCTCATACCTATAATTTTAGCTACTCAGGAGGCTGAGGTCTGAGGATCATGGGCAGGAAAGTCTGTGAGACTTTTATCTCCAATTAACCACCAAAAAGGTAGAAGTGGAGCTGGGGTTCAAGTGGTAAAGCAGCAGCTTTGAAGCAAGAAAAGCTAAGGAGCAGTGCCTAGGCCTTAAGTTCAAGACTCAGTACTGGCACATAAAAGAACAGAAAAAAATGAACTGAAGTAAAATAAAGTAAAATGCCACAATGAGGGAAGATAGAGACATAATCAGAAGTCAAATTTCAACGTATCTCGCATGAGCCATGCAATGGCACATGAACTCATTCTGCAGCAAACAGAGAGGCTTAAAGGACCTGTTGACAAAGAGTTTGAAAGTAAGGTATGATCTCTAGCTTCCTTAGATAAATGTGATGGAAAAATAGAGGATGTGATATTGGTCAGACTTGAGGTCAGAGACCAGTTACCCTGGGATTTACAGGGGCTAAGGATGTGAGTCACAGTTGGAAGGAAGCATTAAGGCAGTTGCACTGGACTTAAATGGAACATGAGATGAGATGGACTTAAGTGGAACATGAGCTGGATTTGTCGCTGAATCACTTGATGGAAGCAGGTTGGAGACTTGGAGGGAAAGGTGTAAGACATTACCTCAGGTTTCTTCATGGCAAACTGAATCAATGCTAGAATCATTGCTAAGATAGAAAACGCTGAGGGGGTGGGGCACAGGATTTCGGAAGGAGAACAATAAAGTCAACTCAAATATATTGGCTTTTAGCTGCAAATGAGGTTATGTATCAAGGAGATATTCCCCCATGTCTAATGACTTTCCTTTCCATTAATAGTACAGAAGCACCTCTGTTGTATCCAGTCATGGAATATGTTGAATATTCTTAAAATAATGCCTTAGGAGCTGGTTCCTGTGATCCTAACTATTCAAGAGGCTGAGATCTGAGGACTGTGGTTTAAAGTCAGCCTGAACAGGACAATCTGTGAGTCTCTTATCTCCAATGAACCACCAAAAGGCTGGAAGTAGAGCTGTGGCTCAAGTAGTAGAACATTAGTCTTGAGTGCAGAAGCTAAAGGACAGTGCCTACCAAGAGTCCAAGTTCTAGTACTGGCACAGAAAAAAATGCCCTAGAAACATTTAATGCTACAAGAAGAAAATAACAGCGTGAATTTACTATAAAGTCAAACATGTATCAAGTCCAGAGCTCTATGGGCTATACGAGGGAAGGTTAAAAGAGTAGGCTTGGCTGGGAGCATGGTCTAGTGGTAGAGTGCTTGCCTAGCATGCACAAAGCCTGGGCTCAATTCCTTGGTACCACATACACAGAAAAAGGCAGAAGTGGTGCTGCAACTCCAGTAGCTCAAGGATAGTACCTAGGCCCTGAATTCAAGCCCCAGGACTGGCACACACACAAAAAAGACATTAGACCTAAATTGAGACCGGAAGTGTAAGCACAAGATAGATGGGGAGAAGACAAGGCAGGTCCAAGGCCTTATAGTTAAGAGAGAACATACGAGGGACACACACTGATAGGTAAATGGTGTGTGTGCTGGAAAGGCAGTGTGAGTGTTTGTGTGGGGGGAACTGTGTGTGTGTGTGTGTGTGTGTGTGTGTGTGTGTGTGTGTGTGTGTGTGTTGGGACTTTGGATTGAACTCAGGGCCTGGATACTTGAACACTGTCCCTTAGCTTTTTCACTCAAGGCTGTCACTGTGCCGCTTTTATCTTTTGGTGATTTATTGAAGACTCTTATGAACTTTCCTCTTTGGCTTGGTTTTGAACATTGATCCTCAAATCTCAGCTTCCTTGAGTACCTAAGATTATAAACCTGATGCCTGGCTCCAGAGGACTTTAAAACCCACTCATGCTCTTGAGTTTATGAATAATAAGGGGCCAGAGCATGGCCTACTGGTACAGTGCTTGCCTACCATGCACAAAGCCCTAGATTCCATTCCTCTGTACCACATGCACAAAAAAAAATAGCCAGAAATGGTGCTGTGGCTCAAGTTGTGGCTCAATATTAGCCTTGAGAAAGCATAAGGACAGTGCCGCCTAGGCCCTGAATTGAAGCCCCAGTATTAGAAAAATAATCTAAAAAGAAGGAATAATAAGGTTAAATGAAGTGTTTCACACCATGCATTTGTGAGCACTGGAGGGAAAGAGGGGGGGGGGAGAGGAAGAAGGAGGAAGGAGGGGTAGAGGGAGGGACATGACAGAGAGAGAGGTAGAGGTGGGGGGAACTCTATGGTGATGTTATAAGTAAGAGACTGTCACGATCCCATTTACTCTCTGGGAAGATTGGTTGAATAATGCAAAACATGTTGGATAAAAAAAAGATAATGACGGACGTGGCTTGAGCTTCTTTAACAACTGATTGGAGGAACACAAGAAGTGAGATCAAGTGCAGTTGTCACATAGGTACAGGCCTGAGCCACCAGTGGCCAATTTAGTTAAACTTTTTAAGGACTGCAGATAGCGATTACCTGGCTTAGTTGCTAGCAGATAGTTTGAATTGTGAGCATCTCAAAAATAAAATTAAAATAAAATATGCAAACATTATACAAAAACCACTTGTTAAAATAGGGACTCAATAAAACCTCAGTTCAGAGAAAGTCAATTTTCCATAGCAAAAGTGAAACAATTGCTGACAGAATGGTAATTTTTCTTTACGGACAAGAAAACAGAGGCTTTATACAAATGGATCAGATACTTAGTGGCTTGTCTCAAAGAACAAAAAAAAATCCACTGTGACTAGATCAAAATAAGAAAGTAGGGCATCACAACCAAGCCATTTAGGACCTAAGCCACCCGATTTTCTCTCCAGTCTTTCTGTCTTCTGAGTTCCTTGTGTCTTCTGAATGTCAAAGGTCATGCACCTAGCTGTGATGTTCTAATACAATAGGCACGGAATGAAAAGCACCAAGGAGAGATGGAGAAGGAAACAGATGGATGGGCCATTGTGATTGATTCTATTCTGTCTGATAATACAACAAACTTTCACTTGCCTCTTTCACAGTAACCCAGATAATGTAGGAGGAGACGATTTTGATGATGTGCAACTCCAAGATCCACCACATGAACACCTGCAGCTTGTGAAAATACTCCAGGAATTTTAAGAAGAGCACAGTGAGGCGATCAATCACCAGGTGCCATTTGTTTCTTAGATCTGCAAGACAGTAAGGTCACCCAAGAGCATGAGGACTGTCTGTATTATTCATTAATGCATGTCTTATAACTTTCAAAGAGGCTGCAAAATAGTTGTAGTGGTGAGATTCAAGAGAATCTGCAGAGATGAGGATCTGAAAGCCCCAAGGCATTCTGATCACATGGACATCGTAAACTGAGATCAGAGACAATGTCACTGTAACCACACTTCCGTAATACTGATGTAAAGAAGCATTTGGAGGAAATAATGATTCCCTAGTTCCCTGGGAATTCTAAGTATCCCAAGCTCTCTGTCAATGCCATGTTTCTTGTTAAAATGATGGTGTCAGAAGTCATGAGCTAAAGCTCTCCTTCTTCTCTGAGAGGACATACCTGTCTGTAATCTTCAAGAAGTGGGTGCAGCCTGCGCACCCCTTTTCCAAATGAAAAAATGACTGGATGGCCCAGTCCACAGATTCAGGAAAT
The DNA here is from genome assembly GCF_031878675.1 of Megascapheus bottae. Taxonomy (NCBI): domain Eukaryota; kingdom Metazoa; phylum Chordata; class Mammalia; order Rodentia; family Geomyidae; genus Megascapheus; species Megascapheus bottae. Next base: position 129,416 of record NW_028327395.1, on the reverse strand, counting down.
GTGATCAAATGCAGAGTCTAACCATTTTTGTTTTCATTTTATCATGACAGTTTATTCTTTCCACCTTGGGGTAGACACACAGGATATGCTTCTCTCTAGAACTGTGCTGGCTTACTCTGACTGAAAGCTGCAACAGGTTTACTTTGGCCTGTCGTATCCACATCATGGATTATTCCATTATGTTTGTAGACAGAAGTTCACACTCTCTACCTGGCACCATAAGTAAATTTAACATTATTGTACATAGTTCTGAATATTTAGTAAGGTTGCAGTTGTGAAAAATGCTTATTTATAACATGACACAGAAACCGGTCAATGGAAAGTTCTGGGTACATGATTGGGTGGTGTACATAGTTATTACATGTGATGATGTGTGAATGTAAACGTGCCACTAGTAAAGTTCAACCTCCCTGAAGTCAACAGAGGAAGATCTGAGTCTGAATCCCTCACGCTGGGGTGCAGGTGGTGTTCAGCTATGTGGGGATGTCTCTGGTCCTTTCCTGCCTTCTGAGATGAACGGGAGCAGTGACTAGGTTTGCTGGAGGAACTTGTCTCTGAGAGGAATCTTCCTCCTTATGTGCTTTGTAATTTCTATTTTTATACAGAAGAAAAGACCATTAAAAACAAGGGCAGCAGGCTGGGTACCGGTGCTCACATGAAAGCTGAAACCAGAGGATTATGGTTCAAAGACAACTCAGGCAGAAAAAGTCCATGAGACTCTTATCTCCTATGAACCACCAAAAGCCAGAAGTGGAGCTTTGGCTCAAGGGGTAGAGTGCTAGCCTTGAGTTAAAAAAGCTCAGGGTTGGGCTGGGAGTTGGGCCTAGTGGTAAGAGTTCTTGCCTAGCATACACGAAGACCCGAGTTCAATTCCTGGGTACCACATACATAGAAAAAGCCAGAAGTGGTGCTGAGGCTCAAGTGGTAGAGCTCTGGCCTTAAGAAAGCTCAAGGACAGTATTCAGGCCCTAAACTCAAGCCCCAGGGCTGGCACCAAAACAAATAAGCTCAGGGTCAGTAACCAGACCCTGATTTTAAGCCCCAGGGTCAGCACAAAACAAAAAGCAAAGGTGCTACCTCAGTGTTCTGCCTCTGAGATGGCATTTTGCTTCCTCTTATATGCCCTGGATACTGTGGCACAGATGAGTGGCTCTGTCCTTTGCATACTCTGTCAGGGAACATTTCCTGATTACTAAGGCCATTTGATCCCCATCGTATCCTGTTAAAATATTTTTATTTTAAGTCTACAAATAAAGGGGAAGAAACCCCTTGACATCAGAGTAGGCAGAGAAAATGCCTAGGTAACATCTTTAGGAGCTGCCTTAAAATGATCAGTGGTGGGACTGATTGCACATTTTCTTCATTCTTAGTTCCTCTATCCCAGGAAAATCCTTGACAGACTTCCTCAAGAAAATGTATAAAGCTGAGACCGGCACCTGCACAGGGGCTGCTGTATCCTCTATAGGGGATGGTGACATATGTCCTTCTGGTCCCTTGTGGTCTCCAAACCAAAGCCCTGCCTGCTGGTCTGGATTTAGTAACAGCCATTTCCTCTTTTCTCAGTCAGATTAGAAGGAAATAATTGGAACAGTTGAACCAAGAATATTATAGCAATCAAATCCAACCAAATATATATCTGCCAAAATCCAGGAAAACTCCTGCTTTTATTTCTCCAACTCACATACAGATCCTATGGAGCAGGTCAATGATTCAATCAGTCAGAACAAATGCTAGGAGTGAGATAGTTACCTGATGTTTCTTCCTCCTCTTCTGACTCCTCTTCGTCATCCTCTGATGCCTCACTGTCTTTCTCAAGCTCACCCTTCTTGGCCTTTTCAGAGTATCCCTCTAGTTTCTCCTCCCCGGGCTCCACCAGCTTTGGTATCACAGGTTTTAGCATGGCCAGATCTGGGAGGCTTCCTTCAGGATGGGCCAATCTGTTTGGCAGAGAACAACAGAGTCAGAAGAAGAGGACCATGAGAGAGAAGAGCAAGGGGCAAGTCAAAGGAGGATAAATGAAACGAGAATCAGTACACGTACAAAGACCTTGCAAGGTGGGGTGTTAGCATCTTGCCATGTTTGGTTGGTTTGTTTTAAGTTCTTTTGAAAAACAAACTCTCAAGTCAAGGTTTTAGTAACTTTTCATATTCAAGTTCCAGTGACTAATCAGGAATGAGAGCTATTGACACCTAAACTTGACATTCCCCCCCCCCCCAGAGGAGGCAATGGTCAGAGTTTAGGATGTAGAAGCATGAAATGGCACATGTAGAGCAAGCATTTCATGACTTCACGGGGGGACTTACTCATTTTGGTGGATTGGTAATTTTTTCTTGATGCTGCTCAAAGTAATTGAAATAGAGAGGGAAAAAAAGGAGATGAGAACAGAAGAATTATAAGGAGAGTCAGAGATCATACATCATGCGACACATCACCCACTATTGCATTCCTGTATGCCTCTTGCAGGAACGGCCTAATGCCAAGTGCATGGCGGGATGGCATGAGTAGCGAGCTTTGGCTAGGACCCTAGGCTCAGCGACGGATCTGAGTGGATAGGACTGCGGGTTTGTAAGGAGGAGAACACAGAGACTCCTGTGCCTTTTAGGAACACAACCAACCATCTTGTAAAAAGCAGGAAGGTTTCCTTTTTCAAATTCTTTAACAATGTGTGTTCTCAATCAACCTTGGCAGTAGCGAACCCCATGCTACCAGCTTCAAATACCAGTGCAACAGAAGCAAAATGCTCTCAGGAGTTGGGATGGATCGGCACGAAATCATGCCTGAGGGTCACTGATGGCAGCTATGCTGGTGGCAGCAGTGGCAGAAATGGGGAAGGAACCTTAGCCTCAGTAAGAAGGAAGTTCTCACTGAGTGCAGACAGCCACTCTGACCCTACAGTATCTCTCATAAGGTAAATGACAAGTACAATTCTTCTCTTCCATGTTGGGGTGTGTGTGTGTGTGTGTGTGTGTGTGTGTGTGTGTGTGTGTGTGTGTGTGTGTGCTGATCCTAAGGGCTTGGGTGCTACCTCTGAGATTATTTTTGCTCAATGATGGTACTCTACCACTTGAGCCATAGCTCCACTTTTGGCTTTTTTTGGTGCTTCACTGAGGATAAGAGTCATATGAAAGTTCCTGCCCTGTGTGGCTTTGAACCCTGATCCTCAGATCTCAGCTTCCTAAGTAGGTAGGATTCTAGGCGTGAGTCACCGGAGCCTGGCCTAGTTCTTTTTTAAACCTGTGTCATTAGGCTGCTTTTTCTATGTCCTAAATGCAATTGGATGTGGCCACAGCCATCTATCTCTTCACTTCAAGCAGTGTCAGATTATACTGTGTGAGAAGACACTGTCTGTCATTAGAACCAAGATTTTATGACCACCTCAGACTGCATTTTAAAGTCTGTATCATACAGACAAGAAGACAACATGTTAATAATCACCATTAGTTATGGAACAAAAAACCATTAGCCACAAAAGGCTGCTTATGGTTCAGGATTTACCTGAACCATAGAGCAAAATGTCCCCATACTGCTGAGCGTTGGGCAGAGAGGTCAGTCATTAAATGGAGGAACCAAAGGAAGACCTGGAACAAGCCCTTCGGAAGATCTGCAATTCTTTCTAGAAACTTGTAATCCCCTACGAGACAGGTGGGGCTGAAGATGGAAGAGTTCTGAAATTTCACCACTCATGCTGCTCACTGTACTCTGACACAATCCTTATAAGGAAATGGGCCAGGCAACACCTAGGATGCTTTGGAAAAAGCGATTGAACCTTGAAAGTTGTAACAGGTGGCAGAGAAAAAGGGGAAAATGTATATGGGACTGTTACATTCTAGCATAGGAGTTTGCTGGCTATCTGGGAACTCTGGTGAATGGTATTTTGCATGGGATATTCATAGAATTGATGTGTCTGAAACATGTAGACATGAAAAAGTTTTAAATACATGATTGAATAATAATGCTTTTAAAATAATCAGTGTGAGTTTTTCTTAATATCTGTTGATCTATCTATCTATCTATCTATCTATCTATCTATCTATCTATCTATCTATCTATCTCTATTTTACCATACTTTTATGGAGGAAATAAAAAAAGAATGTTGAAAGTATGGGGTTTTGGAGTTAGAAAGGCAGACTGAAGGCTGGGTGTCAATGGCTCACAATTATAATCTTAACTACTCATAAAACAGATCTGAGGACCACAGTTCAGAATATCCCATGAGGCTAGTATCTCTGAATAATTAGCAAAAAGCCAGAAGGAGTACTGTGACTCAAGTGGTAGACTGTGACTCAAGTGGTAGACACCGGCCTTGAATGAAAAAGCTAAGCGAGAACATGAAGCTCTAAGTCCAAGCTCCAGTACTGGAACAACAGCAAAAACAAGTTGAAGCCCAATGAGATCATTTCCTACTGTGTGAAATGGCCAACTATTTAACATGCCTTGTAAGTCTCTGTTTGCTGGTCTGTAAAAGCTGGAAATGGCTGTGCCTACTTCATGTGATATATAGAAAACAAAGAAACTTCTGTAAGTATGTAGTGACATTAAACCATCTTTGAGATTTTCTTATACTGAGTTTTAATAACTCTCTAATGTAAGGCAGAATTAGAAATAATGTTCTTACAAGGGACCACTCAACAATGGACATGAGAGAAGATGCTAAACGGTATAATTCGCTCCTCAGCCCATTCTTTGGCAGTTTGTGTACTTAAAAGAAACCTTCAGAACACATTCTGATGCTTCTTCCTGGGAATGTTGGAGACAACAGTCTTATTGTTTATTCACACTGTTGGGTATGGCTTCTGAAAACTCTATATACTGGGAGGCAGACTTCCTTCATTATGGATGTGTCATGCGCATCCACAGAGGGTGAACAGGTTCTAGTCTGCTACACAGATCAGCTGACCCAGAAAACTATGAACTCAGCCTTTCTTCCCCTTAGTAAATAATCATAAAAAATCTTGACATTTTTCTCCCTCAAAATCAATGTTAAAAGCACATTCTGGTGAATGAATACATCCTCAAAATGTCAGGCTAAGGAACTGAGAATGCTATTTTTTTGGGGGGGCAGTTCTGGGGCTTGAACTCAGGGCCTGTGCACTGTCCTTGGGCTTTCTCAAGGCTAGTGCTTTACCACTGGAGCCACAGCACCACTTCTGGCTTTTTCTGTGAAATACTTACAATTCTTCACTGATCATTTTGTGTTACTTATTTATAATTCAGAGGAAAGTTTTTTTTGTTGTAGGACTCCAGATAGACACATGGATGGGCCCACTGTAGTCTGGGAGAATCTCCTTTCTTCCCTCATATGAAATGATTCCACCTGCCTGTCTCTGTGAGGAATTCACAGTCTTCTCTTTACATTTACTTCATGTTTACAGATCCTTTTGTGGCCTTGCCTTTATATTGGTTTAGGCTCTAAGCTCTTACTGCGTGTTTCATAGGTAAACTGTTTCTCCTTTCCAATTCTAAGAGATGTTATCTATCTGTTCATTTATTCCTCCACTCTCCCCTTCATGCCCTCAATCTATGCATCTCTCCCTTTGTACCCACATCATTTTATTTTCAGTATGTGTTGTGGGCATTCTCTCCTTGAAGAAGGAATTCTAGTCTAGCTTTAGCCAGTTCCTTGGCCAAGACAGTGCTGATTTTGGTACTCACTGTGATCCACTGAGTGTCAAGTTTGACATTCTACGCTCTGGGGACACAATCTTCTTTGAAACAGAAGAAACAAATTTTACTTTCGAATGATGACTCAATTTTGAAAAACCATCTGTTAAGCTACTTTCTGTATGAAAATGTTGTCATTATAAAACTCCTTAGTTTATATTCTATTCTGTATGTGTGTGTGTGTGTGTGCATGCATACGTGTGTGTGCATGCATGCACACACATGCTGGGTCTTGAACTCAGGGCTTGGACACTGTCCCTGAGCTTTCTTGCTTGAGTCTGGCATTCTACTCTTTGAGACACAATTGTACATCTGGCTTTTTTTTTTGGCCAGTCCTGGGCTTGAGCTCAGGGCCTGAGCACTGTCCTTGGACTTTCTCAAGGCTAGAGCTCTACCACTTAAGCCTCAGCACCACTTCCGGCTTTTTTTTTTTGTATGTATGTGGTACCGAGGAATCGAACCCAGGTCTTTGTGCATGCTAGGCAAGCACTTTAACCACTAGGCCAAACTCCCGGCCCCCACATCTGGCTTTTTTTTTTGCTGGTTTGTTGGAGATAAGAGTCTCATAAACTTTTCTACCCAGGCTGGATTTGAACTGAGATCCTCAGATCTCAGACTCCTGAGTAGCTCGGATCAAAGGCATGAGGCATTAGTGTTTGGCTTTTATTCATTTCAAATTATTTGAAATTGGAATATATGAAATGTAAATTGTATTCACTCTTTTCATTAGACAAATTTGTAGTTTATGGTATCAATTAACAGTTAAAGTGAAATATCTTCCATTATTTTAGTGTATGACCTCAGTAATATTTAAAGTAGAATATTTGTAAGGTTTAGGATAATTGATTTTCTAGAATCTATAATTAATTTTAGGGGATTGTATTCACACAGAATCAACTGATTTGTGAATTTAATATTGTTTCTTACATACGAATGGTAGTGATTCCTTCACAAATACCTACTACACAAGACTGTACGGATTAGGTTTTGCTTCTGAAAGCTAAAATATTCTAATTCACACTGATTATTATATTAAGTAAGTTTGATTTCCTGCACCTTTCACATTATTAGGGCTTTATCAAGATGGCTCACAGTTCTCAACATGCTCTATTACTCTACATCTTGTAAAATATTGTCTAAGTATTAATCCACCAGTATGCTGAATTGTAGGTCGAATTCTTCTTTTAATTTGTAAATTACCCTTCTAAAGATATTTTTTTCTCCTCATAAAACAACAGTAACAAAGTAACTTGTGAGTGTATGCACACTTCATAAGGAGACACCTCTCATTTTAAGGTTCTTGTAGGTCCTACTCAAATTTGGACATACTATACACATCACATTTAAGAAGAATACATTGTGAAAAGAGGGACCCTTGGTTTGTTTGATGTGTCCTCAGCGGCATCGTCTCTGACATCTTTTATATTAAACTTTCCTCTATAAAGGAGAAATTGAATTGAGAAGATCATGGTAAAGTCTGAGTATTCCAAGATTTTAACTATTTTGGTTGATGTTGATACTTGATGGCAGCCATGTCTTAACTGAGTAAAACTAAATGTTAAGAGGCACAGAGAAAGAGAGGGTCATTCCTTTGGCTTGGAGAGGTAGGGTTTATGGAGATGCTCAAGATTTCTGACTGGTGTCTCTTACATCTTATTTCTCTACTTAGCAGCTAAAAGCCACAGGCAGAATTTTCTCTCTGATGCCGTCCAGAACTCTGGGCCCTGACAGACCCCAGGGCCAGGGAAGTTTCATTCTATTTTCCCCTACACCTTCTCCAGGACTGCATCCATTCATTCATTTTGCCTCCTTGGGTTTGCCAGACCTAGTTATCTGCATTAGGATTTTTCTCAAAGAGAAACTTTTGTTGTTTTGGTGCCAGTACTGGGGCTTGATCTCAGAGCCTCTTACTCTTGCTTGGCTTTTTCACTTAAGGCTGACTAGAAGGTCTACTATTTGAACCACAGCTCCACTTACCCTAAGAAAAACATGAATTCAATAGAAAACCAAAACCTGGTTTGTTACTCAAGTTTATTGTAAAATGTATATTTCTCTTAACTAAAAACTAACTTTACTACTGATATGGAATTTTTGAGAGTGAAAAATTTCATTGACATGCTTAATGGAGTAAGAATAGGATTGGGAGTTTAACCTAGTGATAGAGTGCTTGCCTAGCATGCATAAAGACCTGGGTTTGATTCCTTGGTACCTCATACATAGAAAAGCCAAAAGTGGTGCTGTGGCTCAAGTGGTAGAGTACTAGCTTCGGAGAAAGCCCTAGGACAGTGCTCAGGCTCTGAGTTTAAGCCCCAGGAACGGCAAAAATATAGTTTGAGGATACAGAACCTTAAAGATCTTTGCTCAGTTCTTGTGGGACATTTTGTGGGCACCTTGCACTTACAAAGCTCACTTTTGTAATGGGTGAATACTCAGTGCGGGTTTTCTCTCTCCAAGTCATTGGTCCTCATCTGAAAGGAGGACCTCATTCCAGTGCTGCAGACTTATGATGAAAACTACTGGCTAGGAAATATCCTTCTTGCCAAGCACCACTGGCTCATGCCTATAATCCTAGTTATTCAGGAGGCTGAGATCTGAGAATCACAATTCAAAGCCAGCCTGGGCACAAAAATCCATGAGACTCTTCAATTAACTACCAGAAAACAATAAGTGGTGCTGTAGTTCAAGTGGTAGAGCACTAGCCTTGAGCTGAAGACCTCAGGGACAGTGCCCAGGCCCAGAGTTCAAGCCCCAGAACAGACAAAAAAAAATCTTTCTTCAAATCTGTGTTGATCTTGCAACTAGAGATACAGTTGAAATTTTGATGTCTGTCAACCACACATTGCTGTGAATATCAACCAAGAAGTAAGGCTAGGAGAGAGTGACTTGTGAATACCTTAGATCATTCAGGCCTGAGGAGCTTATGCAAGCGAGATAAGCCAAGCAGGTGATGGAGGTCTGAAAGGCAGAGTGTCAGGACAGCCCCAGTGACAAAGTGCCATAGGAATTCAGATGAAGGGCAGATGACTTTTAGCAAGATGTTGGCATTTATGAGAGCCTGTGTGTGTGTGTGTGTGTGTGTGTGTGTGTGTGTGTGTGTGTGTGTGTGTGTGTGTGTGTGTGTAGGAGGTGGTTCTTGAGCTGAGCTCTTCAGTAGATATGCTCAAGAATGAGACGGACTCTCAGGTAAGCCTTGAACGGATTCTACCACAAGATAATAAAGTCAATGAAATGTTAAGTTAGGACTGAGAGTAACTGCTGAGCACCAGCAGACCCTCAGCAACCTCCACAACCACCTGGCAGTGCCATTTGGCATAGCACCCAAATAGCTTGGTTTGCAGAATACCTCCACAAGCATACCTGGAAGCCACTGTCCACTACCTGGTGGCATTTTCTTTTTAAATTTATAAAGCAGGAAAGAGTTTGAACATACCAAGAGACATTTTCAAGCAAGAGAGAAAACATCAAAGTACCCACCTATTTATTATTAGATACACACGGCCATTGACTTTGGCATGGCTGCGAGGTGAGACAAAAGCACAAGAAGGCAATGGGAGATGGGAGGGAGAGAGAAGAAAACAGTTAGACAGAGACAGTGATGTAGGCCATATTTTAGGCTTCCTATCACCAGATGTGTCGTCATCTACACAGGGTGTGCAGCCTGGAAAGAGCGTAGGCAACAAGAATCTACAGAAACAGGAAATCAGACACATGCAGGAAACATGCTTAATAATAATGTGGCCCCCTTTTCCCTTCTCTTTTACCTCCCAAATATTTTCATTGCCCTACTATTCCTAGTTTTTTATTATTATTTAATAATCTTTTTGTGTCTGTTGTGGGGCTTGAACTCTGGGCTTGGACACTATCCCTGAGCTCCAGCTCAAGGTTGGTGCTCTACTACTTGAGTCATACTGTCACTTCCAGGTTTTGTTTTGTTTTTGTGATGGTTAGTTGGAGAGAAGAGTCTCACGGACTTTTGTGCTGGGACTGGCTTTGAGCTGCAATTCTCAGATCTCAGCCTCCTGAGCAGCTAGGATTATAGGCATGAGCCACAGGCAGCCAACTTATCCTTCAGTATAGAGAAAAGTTCCAATGTAACATGCCAATTTGTGAGTACAAACTGCCTGTTATCAATATCATCCCTTTGGTCATCTTCCCCACCACTCCCAACCCCACATAGCCTCAGTTTACCTAGTTTCATGGCAACTCATGTGCTTTAAACATTATCCTAGCATTCGCCCACCCTTCTCTCCATTGTCTTTCCCTCTCCCCTTGACCTTACCCCGTTCATTACACTTGTTCCAGTTTTTTTTTTTTACTTTTGGGTAAACTACAAGTTAGTAGTTCAAAGGAGTTACACCAAAGGCCTCTCCCCACATACACCATATTGTAGTTAATGTGTTGGTATAAACATGACCTTTTATATGCTTACATATATATTTATAATATAGATCTAACTTCTATACATGAGAGAAAATGTGTCCTATTCTTATACCTTCCAGTTCACACAATGCAGCTAAACGCTAGCAATGTTTAAATATTTTAATGTAATCTTTTTTTTTGTGGGTCATGGGGCTTGAACTCGGCCTTGACACTATCTCTGAGTCTTCAGCTCAAGGCTACCGTGTTATCCTTGAGCCAAGCCCCACTTCCCGTTTTCTAGAGGTTAATTGGAGATAAGAGCCTCAGGTCCTTTTGTACCCAGGCTGGCTTTGAACCTTGAACCTCAGATCTCAGCCTCCTGAATAGTTAGGATTACAGGCATGAGCCACCGTGCCTGGCTTTAATGAAATCTTATGAAAAATAACTATTGGCTCCTTTATAAGAATTACAAAGAAGTCTACAAAGTAATTATAGTGGACACATTTTCCTTCAGATCTTCAAAAGCTGATGTTGGAGAAAGAAGTTGTTTTGTTTCTGTATGTGTAATGATATTTTCTGACATGAACAATTGATAAAGAATTCTTAGTAAATTATTATTAAATAATGACAAATTTGTTATAATGAACATATTATTTTATATAATATACTATTACAATATAGAAGTGAGATTAATTTGAATTATAATAGTTCCATCTTATGTATATCATAGAACATTTTCATAATACTAACTTTACACACAGAAGTGGCATCTGTCTGTACTACATGTATGAACACATAAACAATAAACAGACAGGAGAAACAATAGTGACAGAAACAATAGTGTGACAGTTTAATAACTACAATTAGTCCTAATTCCAGATTTGTGGCATTTGTTTTTGGTAAATCATCCGAAAGGAGATAAGCACAGGAAAAGCAAAACCAGGCAGCCAGTCCCAACTTGGAAAATGTCTTTTTCTTTATTATTAATTCAATCACTGATTAAGAGTTCAATTAAAATATACTGTGATATAAAGCATTATTAGCTAGAAAAACACAATAAGGAAGAGTTTCTCAAAGGTAGGATATAAATTTTATGTGTAAAGTTAACTTTCGAGGACTTTGACATTGAAATTTTGCAGGAAATTTCAAAGGACAAAACATATCCTATGTGAGTTTTAAAATTTTCTCCCAGGTTCAAGGGAAGTGTTTTTCTACTGCTTTGAAAGAGGAAGCACATGTGCTTCAATTTTTTTTCAGGTAACTGGGTTTATATACCACCATCTCTTCTTTACAATTTCTTGTAAATTTCACTATTAGGGAGTGATCTTGGAGTAATCACAGAGAGCAAAGGAGATAACAATCTGAAATTGCCCCCAGGTTCTTCAGGTCTGTTCTTTTTCTTGTCTGTGAGAGGGTAAGTGCCACAAAGTGAACAGACAACATTAATGTGGGACAATTCTCCTTACCCAGAATCTGCATAATTGGGAAAGGCAGTGCAGAACAGACTCAAAGGCAATTCTGGAACACGTTCAGCTCTTATATGTAAACGACGTCCAAAACCTGTGATATGGTTAGGCTGATCCTAAAATAGGTAGACTTTTCTGAATAAATTGTGGCCTATAGCTCTATTTTATTAATGAAGGCAACGAAAGCCCCTGAATACTGGAAAGAACTTTGAAAGACAAGAAAATTCATGTGGAAGAAAAAGAAAGGATTTAGGAAAAAAAGTATTTTCAAAAGTCTTATTAGTAATGATCAATAATTACATTTCTTTCACAAATATAAATATGTTCTGCTAATTAGAAATATTGTTGGGTGATGCTAAGGTCTGAACACAGGGCACTGAACTTTCAAGGTAGGCAACACTTGAGCTCCTAAAATATTTTTATTCATTATTGAATATGATGTCTGAGAAATGCTGACAGTTATAGTTAACTAGAGCGCATACATGGCTGATACGCACATGTATCAAGATAATATTAAAAGTGATCAAATAATAATTTTTTAATGGACAACTCACTTTTTCTAGATAGCCACAGTCTTTATAAACTCAAACTTAAGGTGATTTCCATTATCAGCAAGCACAGGTTTCTAAAACACTTAAGATTTCCCAATGCCTGGTTATAGTTACAAAGATTGGAGTAAATGTATGGAAGCCTGATCATTTAGCCCCTTCCGCACACAGGCAAGATGGCTAAGAACCACACTGACTGGCATCTCACCATGCTATTGCCTGGTGGTCACTTGGAGAGTCTACTCAGAATGAAAACTAAGTATGATATTAAACTAAACCAATACAGAAAGCAAACCTACAGTATCACAAAGTATATTTCATTATCAAATAGCAGTATTTCAGAGTTACCTGTAATTTCAGTTCTTCCTGGAACAGAAAACTGAGAATGAGAGATTTAGTCTACTTCATGATGTAATCGTGTGATCAATTATTTCCTTAGAAATTAAAGAATTAAATTTCCAATCATTTGTGCTTTTATACTAGTGTCAGTTTTTCTTTTTTTTGCTCTATTAGTTTCATGTAGCAAGTATTTTTCTAAGAACTCAATCATAGACTAAGTATGGGACAGAACAAAATTGCTCAGCATTAAAATCAAGAGAATGATTATAATTTTCCCATGATAGCAAAGGAGGATTTGTGATAACCCATTATAGTTTCAGTAAACATAGAGAAGCCATATCCTGTCTATTACTTCTAAATAATTTATATTTATTGACGAAGAGAAAGCCACAGTAAACAGTTAAAAGAAGACATTGTCTTTATTTCCTCTTCTTAGATACTTTCTTGATTGCTAGCAGACTGCAGTTTCTCTGCTTTTGGCTAAGGTTCACCCTTTCTAGAATTTAAAAATCATATTCTTGTGGTGTTTTTTTATACGTAGTTAGCAAAATGCAAAACTCACTCCTGAATTATGCTATGAATGTCCTAAAAACATATAACCAGTGTACACACAAAATACCCACCGCCAGACTGGGTGCTGCTGGTGGTTCATGACCTAAGGATCATGGTTCCAAACCAGCACAGGAAGAAAAGTCCATGACATTCCTAACTCTAATTAACCAACAAAGAACTGAAAATAGAGGTAAATAGAGGTGTGGCTCAAGTGGTAGTAACAGCCTTGAGCAAAAAAAGTTGAGAATTCAAGGCCCTAAGTTCAAGTTCAAGCTGCAGTACCAGCATGCATGCATGTGTGCATTTGCAAACACACACACACACACACACACACACACACACACACACACACACACTGAATCGGCAATGATTTTTTTTTTGCTAGTCCTGGGGCTTGAACTTAGGGTCTGGGTGCTGTCCTTGGACACTTTTTGCTCAAGGCTAGCACTATTCTGGCTCTTTCTGTATATGTGGTACAAAGGAATCGAACTCAGGGCTTCATACATGCTAGGTGAGCACTCTACCTTCTGGCCCCATCAATGGATTTTAGAATTATGATCAAAGCTCTTGTGAATCTACTTATGGGATTAGAGAACACTCTACATGAATCAGTTGTAATTCATTCCAAACTATTTCAGAAAGTGTTATCAAATAGTCTGTATTCTTTCTGTGTTACTTTCTCTGTCTCTCTGTCTCTCTCTGTCTCTGTCTCTGTCTCTCTCTCCTTCTCCCCGTCCCTCCCTCCCTCTCTGCATGAAATAGAACACTAGATTCACAAAAACTTGTTAACAGAGCTTAACTTCCTGATAACAAGAGTTAAGTACTTCACTGGCTCACCTGTAGATGGTGTTGTCTTCCTTGCTGGGGATGGCCTTGAGGTCTGTGAGTTCAAGGAAGCGGTCATGGAAATAGTGAAGGTGTAAAATGCACACCAGCAGAAAGGAGGTGGGGATGAATATGCGAGTGAATAATTCAGCCACAGTAAACTGCTTTAAGCCAAGATCCTCAAGCCTGTTGAAAACAAGACAAAAAGCAAGATGATTTCTTGGACAATGCAGGCACTGTCAGGTGCTCTCTCATCACCCTCATTCTTGGTATCCTTCTTGAACACCACCCTGAGTTAGTTTTTATTTTCACTAATCCAAGCCAATTGCTTTTACCATGGACATAAACAACCTTGACACTGCCAAGTTCAATGGCTATCTATCTTCCTCTTGTCCCTGAAATAATCCTTGTCAAGATATTACTACACATTCCTGGCTTTCTTTTCCATTACCATATTCTCCTTTCCTTCTCTCTTTACCTCCCTTCCTCCTTCCCCCCACCCTGCCCCGTCTCTCTGTACCTCTAGACACTGAAATATCCCCAGGACTCACTTTGGGATCACTTCTCCACTTGTCTTTTTCTCCTGGTGCTCTCACTATGTCCCAGGGATTAATCCACCATCCTAATACCAAAGACATAAATGCCTTTTCCTGTGAGCTCTCATCCCCACATTGCTAATGAAAACTAGCTGTTCCAAGGTAACTTCATACTTAGTGTTCTGAAAACTGTTCATGCTCTCCCTCTTTTCCTTAGAGAAGTTTCTCTTTATGTTCCTATTTCTATGCTGGTTTTCTCTGCATCAGTAAACAATATACCCATCTGCCCTGCACGAAGTTCAGAACTCAGGAAACCATGATTCCTTCCCATCTTAACACATTCCTCTGCATTTGCTTTAACATTCTCTAACCAGCCAGTGTTGCAATCTATCTGTCTTTGCCCTGATCTGGTCAGAGAGAATTCCCCTTGTTTCTCATAGCTGTTATATAAGATGTAGTCTCATTTTTATTTACTACACCTCAAGTTTTCTCAATTAGTCAGCGATCTTTAAGTCCTTGGAAATGTCCAAATGAAATTTCCCCACTGTCCCTTTCCTTTCCTCTCAACAGGCAAAACTTCTGTGAGTTCCTCACATGTATCAGGCCACATTCAGTCTTGTCACAGAACATTTGAATCTGGTACTGGTTCCTTCAGGAGTTCTCTTCTGTACCTGAAACCCACCCCGACTTTTCCCAATACAAGTTGTTTCTTAACCTTCAAGGAGAGTTAAAAGGACACCTGTTTAGAAGACAATTGAAACCACAATTTATAGTTTCCCCTACCATTCCATCAGCCTGCACTTTTCCTGCACAGACTCACCACAATTTGAAATAAACTTGGAGAGAGTAAGTGGTTGGTAGACCTCATAAGACTTAGATTTTCTTGTTTCCTATTGTATCCCCAGGATGAGTAGTCAATAAAATTTGTAAATAAACATGGCAGATGTGTTTATTTAGCTACATGACATTTTTTTTTGTTCTTGTTGCCAGTGTGGACCAGTTCTGGGGCTTGAACTCAGGTGCTGCATCTTAGTTTTTTTGCTCAAAGCCAGTGCTCTACCACTTGGTCAACGTTCTACCTCTGTTTTTTTTTTAAATTGATTTATGGGAGATAAGAATTTCATAGACTTGCCAG
This sequence comes from Megascapheus bottae, assembly GCF_031878675.1. Classification (NCBI taxonomy): domain Eukaryota; kingdom Metazoa; phylum Chordata; class Mammalia; order Rodentia; family Geomyidae; genus Megascapheus; species Megascapheus bottae. The sequence goes on along the minus strand of NW_028327395.1, from coordinate 113,995 downwards.
GCCCGGTGGCTCACACCTGTAATCCTAACCATTCAGGAGGCCGAGATCTGAGAATCAAGGTTCAAAGTCAGCCCAGGCACAAAAGGACCTGACTCTTATCTCCAGTTAACCTCTAGAAAAAGGGAAGTGGGGCTTGGCGAGCTCAGGAATACTATCCAGGCCCAGGAGTAGGGTGGTGGACTTGACCTGAAGAGCTCAGGAATAACATCCAGGCCCAGGGGTAGGGTGGTAACCTTGAGCTGTAGAGCTCAGGGACAACACCCAGCCGAGTTCAAGTCCCATGACCCACAAAAAATGAAACAAAAACAAAAACCTTACAGACTTTCTTGCCCAGGCTAGTTTTGAACTATGATCCTCAGATAGCTGCCTTATGAAAAGCATGGATTATAGACAGAATACCCCACTGCTTGACTCCTTTTTATTCCTTTTCTTCTTAATACTTTATCATCCAACTCTCAGTGCTGGCCAGGCTTCCAAACTAATTCCAGATGTTTAGAGAAGCAAATTAGAAAAGGAGAAAGCACCATCCATTAATCATACAGGCCATGATATCTCTACATCGTTGGGCCCTCAGTACCTGAGCAAATGGCTTCTGTATGGCTCTAAGTTCACTTTCAGTCTAAGCCCAGAAACATGGAAAAGAAAAGGCTTTGCTTGATGTAGAGCACATGAATTACATAAGTCTTTGAGCTAAAGGACAAAGCTGCATACAGAAGGCAGAAGTTGGATGTAGTACTGTACAGATGCATTTCCCATAAACCAACAACAGAAAGGAACACTTTCTTGAAATAGGGCTGAAAAACATTAATTTGTCAGCCAATATTTGTGGAATAGCTACTACATTTTAAGCTTTAAAAGAAGAAAAACAAAGAAAAAAGAGTTCATATCCCAGTATGTATAAGCTCCCCAAATCATCCTGTTTTATTAGAATCCATTAGGTGCTGTAAGCAACATATTCTCAGACTATTCAACTGGCTTAGCTGCTTCTCATTCCATCCTGCACCAAAATCACGTACTTTTCTTTTTTCAATCTGGTCATATTTTGCCACAGGCCTGGGAAGTTTTCAAATTGATATGTATATATAAAGATAAGCACCAACATAGTATAGATCACCACTGACATCCAAAAATATTTCAGGATTTTTCTCCACCATTCATAGTGCACCTGAGAATCACAAAAGACAAAGAAGACAAACATGCTATTGGAAAACTCACCACATTTTTACATCATTTAACTAAAACAAGTGATCCTATAGAAAAATGTTGGAAAATAGTCCGATTTTTAAAATTCTTTAAGGCGTTCATCTTTAAGTCGGTGGATCTTCGTTAGACTTGGGGTTATACTAGCTATTGTGAACAGTTGCTAAGCAACTTCAGTGTTCTCCTCAGTAAGTAGATACTTTGCAGAGCTGTTATGCAGACACTAAAGCAGGGTACAGGTGGCTCATACCTATAATCCTACTCAGGAGGATGAAATTTGAGGCTCACACTTCAAAGCCAACTTCAGGCAGGAACATCTTATGAGACCCTAGGACTTTTATCTCCAAGTATCTGTATCTATCTACATCTATCAAAAAGCCCGAAGTGGAGCCTTTGCTCAAGTGGTCTAGTGCATGGGTAATGAAGTTAAGAGACGTTGCCCAGGGCCTGAGTTCAAGCCCCAAGATGAGCACAAATATAAAATGAGAACAGTAAGATGATACTTAGAAGGTTTCTAGCACATTATCTCATCTTTTGATGGCACTCAGCTAATACTATGTTATGGTGGTTGTTACTGGTCAAGGAAACTGCATCAGTTCTGAAATCCAATATGGGGTTTTAGTAATAACAATGTAAAATAATCATACAGGAGTCTTTATCATAAGCTATGGATAGTCATTAGAGATTGTTTAGCATATACTTTTTATTTTATTTTTGTTGTAATTAATAGAAGGGTTACATTACCTTCACCAGATAGAAGGTACATTGCTTTACAAACATTGATACCCCTTCTCATGTTTTTGTCCCCATTTCCCTCCCTCCACCCTTCCCCTCATCTTGTTTTCCCCTTCCCTATCCTATTTCAAATAAATAAACATATATACAATATACCAGATAACAAGATAGGACACTGTAACAATATGAGATAACCAAGGGACAACAAAAGAAATGAGAAATAACATAGTACATTAAGAACAACAATCACATTATACAGCTCTTGTTTCCATATCCTGGAGGTCCTTTCATTTAGCCTCATCCTATATGGCCTTATGTATCTAGGGTTTGTCCTCCTGTAGACCTCTGCTAGGAGTGTTCAAGGACATATTAAATCCACTAGCACAACGATGTTCACTGTAGCACTATTTACCACAGCAAAGATATGGAACCAACCTAGATGCCCCTCAATTGATAAGTGGATCAACAAGATGTGGTATTTACACACAATAGAATTCTATGCTGCCATCAGAAAAAAATGACATCACCCCATTTGTAAGCATATACTTTTAAAAAAGTGTTCAAAATCTGGGTGCCAAAGGCTCACACCTGTAATCCTACTCAAGAGACTGGCCACTAAGGGTCACAGCTCAAAGCCAGCCCAGGCAGGAAAGCCCATGAGACTCCTCTCTAATTACCCACCAAAAAGCTGGAAGAATTGACTAGAATCCATATAGGTGTTGTAATTGGTATATACTCAAACCATTCAACTAGGGTGGCTGTGGCATCCGTTTTAAGCAAAAAGACTGAAGGACAGAGCCTAGGCCCGGAGTTCAAACCCTGGTACTTGCGCATACACACACACACACACACACACACACACACACACACACACACTAAAACAATGTTAAAGATTATTATTGATTTTTGAGAGCTTTTATATCTCTGTCCTATATACTCTGGTTTATTTTTGTGGCTTTATTTGGTTTGTTGGTTCCTGCAAGAATATTTTACTGTTACTATTTTATTATTTTATTTATAATATTTTATTATTACTATCATTGGATTTCTTCTAGATCAGTTAAAACTGTGTGTACAAACACCAAATCATTTTAATATTATCTTTTTACAAATTGTAGTTAAGAAAATACTTACGCACTTAATGTACACATGCATGCAAATGTGTACACACACATACACACATGTATTAGTAGTTTTCTTGACATCAAGCTTTGAAATAATAGCTAACCAGGGAATCCTCTATTGTTTAAGATGATCTTAACATTGCTTTTAATGTATTATATATTCAAAAATATAATCTAGCTATACAAATTTCTTTCTTTCTTCTCTCTTTCTTTCTTTCTTTCTTTCTTTCTTTCTTTCTTTCTTTCTTTCTTTCTTTCTTTCTTATTTTCTTTCTTTCTTTCCTTCTTTCTTTCTTTCTTTCTTTCTTTCTTTCTTTCTTTCTTTCTTTCTTTCATTTTTTGCCAGTCCTATGTTTGAGCTCAGGGCCTGTGCACTGTCCTTGGACTTTCTCAAGGCTAGAGCTCTACCACTTGAGCCTCAGCACCACTTCTGGCTTTTTCTTATGTATGTGGTACCGAGGAATCGAACCTGGGGCTTTGTGCATGCTAGGCAAGCACTCAGCCACTAGGCCAAACTCCCAGCCCAGATTTCTTCTTTAAATTAAGACTTTATGATAAATTAATGAACTTTTTCTGATCTAAGTATCTAAAAGTTTATAGTTGAGAATGAATTGACAGTAGTCACCTCCCATTTTAGGATTTTGAAGACAATGCTTGAATTTTTTTAAGTTGTGATTAATAGGGTTACAGTTATATTTGCCAGATAGAGTGTGTGTTAGTTCACATACATTGATACCTCTTTTAATGTTTTTTTGTTTTTGTCGATTATGGGGCTTGAACTCTAGGCCTGGGTGTTGTCCCTGAGCTCTTCAGCTCAAGGCTACCGGCCCACAGCACTACTCCCAGTTTTCTAGAGTCTCATGGTCTTTAGGGCCCAGGCTGGCTTTGATCTATGATACTAAGATCTCAGCCTCCTGAGTAGCTAGGATTACAGGCATGTGCCACCACACCTGGATAATTCTTGAATTTTATTAGTCATTCTCTACGATATGTTCATAGAATTATAAACCCTTAAAAATATTGGAAAATGGCTGAGATTGTGGCTTAGTGGTAGCATGCCCAAGCCCTGTCATGGATTCTTCAGTATTGCATAAATAGAAAAAGCCAGAACTGGAGCTGTGGCTCAAGTGCTGGAATGCTAGCCTGGAGCAAAAACAGCTCAGGGACGGTGTCCAGGTCCTGAGTTCAAGCCCTAGGACTGGCAATACAAACACACACACACACACACACACACACACACAGATGAACATGCATGCACACACATGCATATATATTTGTGCATATGTATATATATATCAGCAAAGAAAGTTCATAGATAAAAACCATTGAAAACTGGAGAGCAATCTTTACCTACCTGGTATAAGGCCACACAGAACAGGAAGAGCACCATGTAGATGATTTTGTACATTACTATTTTCCCCTCGAAGCTGACGAAGAAGAACATGCCCCCGCAGACATAGATCCAATACTTGATGAACATGGCTATCACCAGATTGCCTAGCACTTTCATGATGTCCTGGTCATCCTCCTCCTCTTCCTCTTCCTCCTCCCTCATTTTCTCTTGCTTCTCTTCCTTTATTTCCTCATCTTCCTCCTTCTCCCTGGGTTCTCCTTCCACTTGTATATCTTGAAGTTCTTCATCTTCAAAATAGAAAACAGTGCCATTACCACTCTGATTTGTCTGACAGATACTGCATTTTGGCTCTATAATGTACATGGGACACAAATGCATGTATTTTTTTTTAGTTTAAAAATGAGATTTATTGAGAAAATAGTTCCATGGTATGCAAATGTGATACTTATGTCATCAAACACCACAAAATGCATGTATTTTATGAGTTAGTACACAACTTGGGTGATTTTAGACTAGTCTAAGACACAAAGCAAGATTGACACTGAATTCATAGCCTTCCTGAAATGTAGTTAAAAGAAAATAACTTTGGTAATATTTTATACTAATCTCTTTCTAGAATTTTTCTTCAATTTGTTATTTCATAGATTTAGAATCTACAAAATAAATATATAATGATAATGTAAGTGAAAATAACTATCAGTTTTAAATTCTCATTCTTTCATGGCTCTATACAATCTAAGCAGTACTTGACTGTAATTAATCCTAACAACCTTAATCTTAATGTATGCCTGTAAGTATCTAAAACTACAAATAAAGCTATCATTTAGCTTAAATCATGTATGAGGAATTATCACAAATTAATTTTATGCATTGGAATTAAGATGCTTCATCTTGTTTTGAAATATGTTAATACTCAGGACTTAATCCCTGGGTCACCAAATCTATCTAATTTAAATAATCCATTCAAGAAACTCAGTAGATTCTCAGAGTAAGATGTGTGAAAATGAAGGATTAGATTATTTATCTTACATGAACCATTCTTTACCAAAATTAATTGGCTAACTGATCTGCTGAGTAGATATTCAATCCTATGAAGGCAAGATTTGACTCTCCACGATATATTTTGTTACTGTGTGACTTAATATACAGCTATATGCTCAGAGATAATCTCATTAAGGTTACTAGCCAGGTTTTTGAGAGTAACCTGTCCAAAACTGAATGCTTCTTTTTTAATTTTATTGTTGGGATAATGTATAGAAGGGTTACAGTTACATTCATCAGGTAGTAGGTGCGTTATTTCTGTCACATTGGTACCCCTTCTCATGTTTTTGACCCCATTTCCCTCCCCCTAATCATTGCATTTTCTCCCTGCCCTTCCCTATTTCAAATCCCTTCCCTATTTCAAATAAACATATATACAATATACCCAGTAACAAAGTCATATACAGTTACAACACAGAATGCCTCTTGACCTCATAATGTTTCCAGTCCTCTAAATATCAATATTATCACTAATGATAAGTCCACAGAGTTGGGGAGCAAACTGTTCCCTTTTACCTATTTATCATTAAAAGCATAGAGATGCTGATCAGCTAACTTACTTCTCCTTTCCCGTCCTCCTTTCCTCCCATTCTTTAGTGATATTTTTTTTTAGAAAAGAAGAGGATTTTAATTAAGCATATTTAAGTCAGTTCTTGGGTTCCATTTCTCACTGAAATTATGCCATGAGACTATCACATTAAACAAAGTAAACCACATTCAAAAAATAAAAATGACATTAGTTTTTCATATGCCCTTGAAGAAATCATTACATTTTTCTGCCTCTCAGTTGCTTCTTCTTTTGGCCATGTCTTTTGTGAACATACAATTGGGAATTGTAAAATTGCCCTGTGGAGTCTTACAGTGTTAAAATCATGGGTTCTATCCTAACATCAAATTTTATAAAACTTTAAAGAACTAAGATTAAAGGCTACAGTCTCTACTACTGTTATTTGTGGCTTCAAGTTCACAATCAACTTTAACTCCATCTAAAGTCCAGGGTGTTTTTTGTTTGTTTGGTTGGTTTTGTTTTTGCCAGTCCTGGGGCTTGAGCTCAGGACCTCAGCACTGTCCTTGGACTTTCTTAAGGCTAGTGCTCTACCACTTGAGCCTCAGCACTACTTCCGGCTTTTCTGTGTTTATGGTACCGAAGAATTGAACCCGGGTCTTTGTGCATGCTAGGCAAGCACTCTACCACTAGGCCAAAATCCCAGCCCCTCAGAGTGTATTTTTTTTCAGGTGTATTTGGAGCTCTTTGTAATTCTGCTCAGCATAGAAATTTGTACTCCAATACTCCCCAGAGGGCTTACCTTTCTCTTCAAGCTCCTCACTTCCAATCTTGACTTCAGACCAAAGAGCTTCCTTTTCCTGAAGGGCCTTTTGCTCTGTGAGGTGCTGTCTCAGAAGCAGCCAAAAGGTAATAGTGAAAAGAATCTGAAATCAGAGTGAGAAAAATAACTCAGTACCATCTGCAGTACAAACACATCCTCTATAGGGTAATGGAAGCACCATATATTATTAGCCTTTTAATTTAAAATCAAATCACTGCCTCCACTAGGTTTCCAACACAAAGGAATTGATTTTTCCACCTTTGATGTGCGTATGTGTGTGTGGGGGGGGTTGCAGGATAGAAGCACATGGGCACTGCATATTGTTCCAGGAAGATGAATATATCAATATCAGTAACCACGTTCCTCCATGATCCCTGTCCTTGATTTTCTCCTCAGTGGGATGTCACTATGATTAGGAAAGGAGGATGTGTTTCATGTGTAACACTCCTCTAATTCTGAGGAGTTCTAGAGATATCAAAACATTTTCATTCTAGAAAATAGAACCCCAGATTGTTTCCCTTCAATCTTCCTGCACAGAAAGAAGAGTCTTAAGTGTCTAACCATTTTTTTTGCCAGCCCTTGTGCTTGAACTCAAGGATTAGGCACTGTTCTTGAGCTTTCTCAAGGCTAGCATTCTATCACTTGTGCCACAGCACCATTTCTAGCTTTTATTGATATATGTGTACTAAAGAATCAAACCCAGGGCTTCATGCATGGTAGACAAGCACTCAACTACTAGGCTACATTCCAAGCTCTAGTGTCTAAACTTTTGATTAACATTTCTCTAAGGGCTAGGGGAAAAGGTTACATTTTTAGAGAATGTAATATCTGATATCTAATAGCATTTTCTGTTGATAACGGCATTACAATGCAATTCATACATCACATGGTTTGTTCATTTAAAAACACTCACGAGCTGAATACTAAGAGGAAAAAATGCAAAGGCTGCAAAATGTATCTTAGAGTGCTTAGAAAACTGGATATCCACATGCATATTCCTCATCTTGTACTAATTTTAACCAAATGGATCAAGGACCTTAATGTACATCTGAAACTGTGAAGCAGAAAGAATGGGGAAAGCACTGGAGCATTTAGGCAGGAGCAGTAAGTTCCTGATTATAACTCTAAATAGCTCAACAAATAAGAGCAAGGCTTGACATATGAGATTGCACCACACTAAAAAGCTTTAGTACAGCAAAGGAAATAGGTACTATGGTAACTCAGCTATACACCTGAAAAAGAATTAATAACCAGAATTTACAAGGAATTCAAAAATATCTCAAAGAATCAACAGTACAGTTAAAGGCAAATGATTTGAACAAACACTTCCCAAAAGGTGTACAACTGGTCCATAAATACATGAAGATATGCTTATTATCCTTAGCAGTCAGTGAAATGTAAATCAAAATGGCTTTCCTTACTTCATTCAGAATGGCCATTCTAAAGATCACAAGTAGCAACAAGTATTTGTGAGGTTGCAGGGAGAAAGGAAATCTTATAAGCTGTAAGCTATGGTCACATACACTAACATGGAAATCAAAAGGAGGTTCCTCAAAAAGAAAAGTAACAATAGAATGTCCTTATGATCCAGTGACAGCACTCTTGGACATTTATCTGTAGGAATGTAAATGAAGAAATAAAGGCGCCTGCACAGGCATGTGCACTGCAGAATTATTCACAATAGCCAAGCTTTGGAAATAGCCCAGATGCTTTTAAGACTGATTCATCAACCTAGAAAATTCTCTTATTCTCTCTCCCTCTCTCTCTCTCTCTCTCTCTCTCTCTCTCTCTCTCTCTCTCTCTCTCTCTCTTCATCCTATCTATGAGTATTATATACGATGATATATGATGTGTACATATATAATGAGTATATAATGGATATATAATAGAGTATTCTTTATAATGTAATATATATGTAATATGCATATGAATGTACTATTATTTAGCCATAAAGAACAATGGAATTATGTCATTTGCAGGAAAATGAATGTGTATGGAGACCATATTAAATGAATTAAGCAAAGTCCAGAAGGGCACACAGAGCACACATGCTTTCTTTTATATGAGAACTATATATAAAATGCAAACATAGATGTAAATACATACAGGAAGGTATGTGATCAATATGTTTAAAGTACTGTTTCTGTATGTGTGAAAACACATGGTGAAATCTCTTTGAATAACTGTAATAAAACTGATTATTAGAAAGGTGAAACATGTCCTGTTTGGAGTATGGATCCTAATGGAAAGGGGAGGAGAAAAATGACCCAGATCCTTAAGGTACATGTTTGAAAATGAAAAAAATGAAGATTTCTGAGACTGGGAAGTGGGAGTGGGGAGAAGGGAGAGTGGCAAAAGAGTGGTTAACTCTGAATCAAGGTACATTGTATGCATATATAGAGGGAACTCCCCCTTGTACAAACAAAGCTATAAACAAGTCCTGCTATAAATATTTATCATGCTATAAATAAGGGCTTCTCGATCCATGTCCAGGATCTCATGAAGTGAAGATCTAGAATGCTTGCACTTCTGAAACTTCGGCACTAAATTCTGAAAGTCGGCATGAATTGACTAAAGCTGGGACAAATGCAGAAAGCTTAGCAGAAGGCAGCAGCAGATCTCGATTTTCTCTGGGGAAGATGAGTATAATCCAGACATATAGAATCAAGAGTTCTTATTAGCATCTATTAGTTGTATGATGAATGATTCATGGTGATATCTAAACACATGCACACAAAGTACTCTGTTCAAATTCCCTCCTTCCACCGCCTCCTTGCATCCCCTTGGCCTTTCCTAAAACAACTTTAACAGGTTTCATTGTTCTAGTTGCATTTTGTATATACAGTAATTGACCCTATGCACCCTCTTTTACTCTCTCCATTGTCCCACTCATACTAGTACCAGACCACTTCCAACATGGTATCTTTTACTTTCCTGTCATTCAGTTTTTTAATTTAGTGTATAAATCATTGTGCAGAGGGTTTCACTGTAGAATTTGATGTAAGCATTTATAATAATTGAATCATACTAACTTGCATTATTCTTTTCCTAGCCTCCCTCCCCTCCTATTTTACAACAATTTGCAGAGAGATTGTATTGTCTACATACATAGACAACATTATTTGTCCTCTATCATTCTTTCCCCTTCCTCTTCTCTTCATCCTCATAAATAGTCCCACAGTAATATTTGTACATATTATACTTGATATATTTATATGTATACACATACACAATACACATGTAATTAATTATACACATGATTATATGATATGTAATGCATAATAATATATATACACACATATGCCTGTTAGATCTAGATTCCACAGAAAAATGGAAACATGAAATATTTGTGCTTGAACCAAACATGGTAATCTCTAATTCCATCTATTTTCCTGAAAATGTCTTGTGATTAGGATTTGCTGCTTACTTCATACTTTTGAAAAACTTAGTTCTAGGTTGAAATCAAATTTATTATAAAATACAGAACCTTAGTTTTGAGTTGGCACCCATTTCTTTTTGCCAGTCCTGGGGCTTGAACTCAGGGTCTGGGCACTGACCTTGAGCTTTCTCCTGGTTAGCACTCTACCATTTGAGCCACAGAAACATTTCTGACATATTTTTGTGAGTGTGGTACCAAGGAATCAAACCCAGGACCTCCTGCATAGTAGGCAAATACTCTACTACTAGGCCACATTCCTGGGCCTGGCACCCATTAAAAAAATTATTGTCAGGGTAATGTCAGGGTTACAGTTACATTTGCCAGGTAGTAGGTGCATTACTTCTCACACATTGATACCCCTTCTCATGTTCTTGTCCCCATTTCCCTCCCCCACCCCTTCCAAATCATCTTGTTTTCCCCCTTCTCTTTCCAACTTCAAATAAATAAATAAACATATATACAATATACGAGGTACATATCTAAAATATATCAACAACTCAAAAAATTGAATCACTCCAAAACTAATCTCCAAAGTAACAACCATCCCATTAAAAAATGGGCCAAAGACTTAAAGAGAGTCTTCTCTGAAGAAGAAACAAAAATGGCCTATAGACACATGAAGAAATGCTCAACATCTCTGGTCATAAAAGAAATGTAAATCAAAACAACTCTAAGATTCCACCTCACTCCAGTTAGAATGGCCAGGATCAGGAAAACGAATAATAACAGATGCTGGAGGGGATGTGGCCAGGAGGGATCACTACTACACTGTTGGTGGGAGTGCAAACTCGTTCAACCACTATGGAAAGCAGTGTGGCAGTTCCTCAAAAGACTAAACATAGAATTCCCCTATGACCCAGCAATTCCACTACTTGGCATTTACCCAACCATCCAGAAAAAAGGGCATACTAAATCCACTAGCACAACAATGTTCATTGCAGCACTATTCACCATAGCAAAGATATGGAACCAACCTAGATGTCCCTCAGTTGATGAGTGGATCAACAAGTTGTGGTATTTGTACACAGTGGAATTCTATGCTGCTGTCAGAAAGAATGACATCGCCCCATTTGTTAAGAAATGGAAAGACTTAGAAAAAATCCTATTAAGTGAAGTAAGCCAGACTCAAAGGAACTTAGGCTCAATGGTTTCCCTCATTCGTCATAATCAGTAGAAACCTTGGGCTCTACTAGCAGAGATCTGCAATAGAGCAAAATCTTGATACATAAGGCCATATAGTATGAAGCTAATTGAAAGGACCTTCAGGATATTGAAACAAAAGCCATATAACGAATGATTGTTGTCCTTAATGTACTATGTTATCTCTCATCTCCTTCGCTGTCTCTTGGGTATCTCATATTGTTACAGTATCTCACTTTGTTATCTGATATATTGAATTTATTTGTATTTGGTTATTTGAAATTTGATAGGGAAGGGGGGAAAACCAAGACGGGTGGGGAGGGTGGGGGAAGGATAATGGGACCAAGACATGTGAAAGGGTATCAATGTATGTGAATTAATGCACCTTCTATCTGGCAAATATCATGTAACCCTTTTATTAATTACAATAAAAATATTAAAAAAAAACAATATATGAGGTAGCAAAGTCAGATACAGTAACAATATGAGATTAACCAAAGGGCAACAAAAGAGAAGAGAAATAGCATATTACATTGAGAACAACAATCACACGAGATAAAGCTCTTGTTTCCATATCCTAGAGTTCCTTTCACTTAGTCTCATCCTATATGACCTTATGTACCTAGGTTTTGAGCTATTGTAATCCTCTGCTAGGAGAGTCTTAGATGTGTACTAATTATTAAAAATGAGGGAAACCATTGAACCTGTGTTCCTTTGGGTCTGGCTTACTCTGCTTAATATGATTTTTTCCCAAGTCTTTCCATTTCCTTACAAGTGGGGCAATGTCATTTTTTTCTGATGGCTGCATAGAATTCCATTGTGTATAAGTACCACATCTTGTTGATCCAATCATCTACTGAGGGGCATCTGGGTTGGTTCCATTATCTTTGCTGTGGTAAACAGTGCTGCAGTGAACATCGTTGTGTTAGTGGCTTTAATATGTCCTTGTTTCTGGGCTTTTGGGTAAATGCCAAGGTGTGGGATTGCTGGTCATAGGAGAGCTCTATGTTTAGTCTTCTGAGGAATCGCCATACTGCTTTCCATAGTGGTTGAACCAGTTTACACCCCCACCAACAGTGTAGTAGGGATACCTTCTGCTGGCACCCATTTGTTAACATCTGATACTCTGGATCATGTTAAAGTTCACACAACCAAGGAAGACAAAATTTGAATTTCTTTAAGTTTTTTCCTTATGGAAAAAGATATACTAGTTGAATATGAGTGGGAGCTTGTTCCCACTGCATTTAAGGGAAAGAGAGGGAGAGTGAAAGAAAAGACCTTGATAGGCACTTGTGAGCAACAGTGTTATGAGGGAGTTTTGGCATGGAGTTTAGCTCAGAAAGAAAGTGGGGTTTATGATGAATGAATGATAGCATTTTCACAGTCCACAAAAACAGCACAGAGAGCCACCTGCTAGGATTTTTTTCTCAATAGCCCTCCTTTATATAACCTATGGTGTAGTACTAAGTATCCCACCATATAGGATGGAATTGTTGCTCCCAGAAAAAATTAATTTCAGTGATGTTAATGAGTGTCTCTATTTTTCTCACTAAATTTCTTCTCTATCATGGTGGGGAGAATGTTTGAAGCTTTTTCCTTTTGCATATTAGATTGCTTTGATTGTCTTAAAGAAAAATCATGTACAAAAATCAAATATGCATTTAAAATATATCACTTTGCTAACTAAACAGGCAGTAAGTTAGGACACAATCTTCTCAAATAAAAAATTTAAAATATCTTAATAAAATGAACGAGCAATGGAATGATTATGATTTTGTCAGCACAAAAATAAAGCTATCATAATTTCTCTGATATTTTTTAGCATATACTTAGGGGCAATGCTGATATTTCATATCCATTTCAAAATATCCATAATAAAAATTTACTAATAAACAAACTTATAATCAAATTCATAAATAAATTGACAATCAACCAATAATCCCTTGGTATATTTTACATCGTATTTTAAAAAATTCTATTTTGGAGCTGGACATGGTGGCTCATGCCTGTAATCCTAGCTACTCAGGAGGCTGAGGATCTGAGGATCACAATTCAAAGCCAGCCTGGGCACAAAAGGACCCGAGACTCTTATCTCCAATTAACCTCTAGAAAATGAGAAGTGGGGCTCAAGGTCAGGGTGGTAGCCTTGAGCTGAAGAGCTCAGGGACAAAGCCCAGGCCCAGGGGTAGGGTGGTAACCTTGAGCTGAAGAGCTCAAGGACAGCACTCAAGACAAGTTCAAGCCCCACTACCCACAAAAAAAAAAGAATTCTATTTTGGGCTGAGACTTTGGACTAATTGTAGAGTTCTTGCCTAGCATGCACAAAGCCCTGAGTTTGATTCCTTGGTACCACATACATAGAAAAAGGCAGGAAGTGGAGTTGTGGCTTGAGTGGCAGAGCTCTAGCCTTGTGAAAGCCCAAGGACAGTGCTCAGGCCCTGAGTTCAAGCTCCAGGACTGACAAAATAAAATTTCTATTTCTATTCATTTTTCTACATTTGTTGACATTGCAATTTACACATCTAATTGCTACTAAACTATTTTGAACTATACCATTGTACACTAGTATAAAAATAATTCATGCTATAATTCTTTGAGAGGAAAGAATTACCATTTTTAGTAAAAGTCAAAAGCATGGTATAATACACATCCATGCTTAGATGAAAGAGACATTTGAGCAATATGAATTATTCCTCACAGCCTCACATCTGTTCATTTGTGAAAATCAATATGTATTTAGAACCTAGTCTTTCAAAGTTTCCCTGGATAAGATTATGATGATGATTACTTTTTTTTGGTTATTGTTACGGTTTTTCTGTTTGTCTCTAGGTTTCTTGTTTTCCTAACAACATACCTTTGAGGCAAGTTCTCCTGGTTCTTTCTTTTCTAGAAATCCAGGTACCTTTTTAATTTCAGGAAGTTCAAAACTCCATATATACTGTAACACCAACAGCAGATTTCCATAAACAACCATAAATGGGGAGCTGATCATGGCATATTTTCTTCTGTTTCGAATCATCCAAAGAGTACATGACCAAATCAACAGCACGAAAGTCAGCCAGCTGTGGTAGGTGATGCTCCAAGCCTCCAGGGAGAAATATCAAGGAAAACACCGTCACAGACTAGTTGATGTACTTCCCACTTATATTATGTTCAGTTATCTAATAGACAAACCTTGAATAACAAGTTAACTAGGGAAAGGACAGGGTTCTAAAGGAAATGGAGAGAGACCCCAGACTTGTGGAACAGGGAACGGAAAAGAGATGAGGTTTGTTGAGGAGGACACCGGCTTTTTGCTTCCTGTAGCTAGTGGAGTTTAAGGCCCTCTCACCTCAAGTCTCTTTGTCTCCACCCCACTTTGAAATATTAAAACAACTGCAGAGCCTGGTAACTCATACCCATAATCCTAGCTACTCAAGAGACTGAGATCGGAGGATCACTGAAGGGAGCCTAGACAGGGAAGTCTGTGAGGTTCTTATCTCCAACTAACCACCAAAAATCCAGAAGTGAAGCTATGGCTCAAGTGGTAGAGTGCCAGCATTGATAGACAAAGCTAAGTGACAATGTCAAGGCCCCGAGTTAAAGTCCCACAGCCAGCACAAAACAAAGCAAACAATAACAAAGAACAAACATAGAAAAATGCAAGTGACTTTTCCCCAAACAGTTTGGATCCAGCAATTATTTATAAATAGTGAATGTGAGCTATTTCTGGGCTAAGAAACAGAAGCTTTGAGAATCACAAGGTTATGTGGGTAAACAGGATGGACAGATAAATGGGGCAGAAATGAATCAATTAATAGATGGACATAAATTCAACATTTAGCTTGCACACATGCAAACATACATACACAGGCCAAGTTAATAAAGGTGATTAGGGCCAGGAGTTTGGCCTAGTGGTAGAGTGCTTGCTTAACATGTACAAAGACCCAGGTTAAATTTCTTAGTACTGCATACATAGAAAAAAGCCGGAAGTGATGCTGAAGCTCAAGTGGTAGAGCTCTAGCCTTGAGAAAGTCCAAGGACAGTGTTCAGGCCCTGAGCTCAAGCCCAGGACTGGCAAAAAAAAGGTGATTGCCAGTGGTTCACACCAGTAATCTTAACTACCTACCCAGTGGGCTGAGATCTGAGGATTAAGATTTGAAGCTAGCCCAAGCAGGAAAGCCCTGGAGCCACTTATCTCCAAGTAACCAGCAAAATGCTTAAAGTGGAGCTGTGGCTCAGGTCACAGCAGCCTTGAGTGGAAAAAGCTAAGTGACAGTACCCATGCCCCAAGTTCAAGTCCCAGGACTCACATACACACACACACACACACACACACACTCACACATACACACATATATACAAATTAAAACCTGCTGCATGAATCCTGTGAACTAGGAAATCTGTTCTCTATTACTGTAGTTTTGACTACCATATTATTTTAGGAAAAGGCCTTTAAAACATTTTGCAGCTATGTTGAAGGCTTAGTGAGATGAGACACAATTTTGAATATTATATCAAGAAACAGTTATAAATTCCAGAACATTTTAATAGTCTGCTTTATGTAGTGGGCAGAAATGAGGTAAATGAACCCAGCATGGCACTACGAATATTTTTTTCAGCAAATTGCAAATTTTCCCTAAAGCAGAACTAGCTTTTAAAGCAATAAGTTATTTAAAATTATTGGATAAATTACATGGTAATTATCCTGGAAATTAAACTGCTTATATTGTTAAAAACTGATAACCATAAAGGTCCAAACTATTTCCCTCAAAGTATTATATTTTATAAACAATATATATCAAAATTTAGGATATACTTAGAGTATTTACATAAAAAGAACACACTGAGTGGATTTATCTTCATTAATATATATTAATATATTAAAATTATTATATTAATAAATATATTAATATATTCAATGAACTTATCTCATTAGGAAAGGAAAGATACATTTGTCACTTTCTTTGTATCATTCAGGAAAAAAGAATCTTCAAAAAGCTGTGATTGCAGCAGATATTTTCCTCCCTCACATTGTTCTTTTTGGCAGGGTGAGGGTAGCAACAGAACAATGAATAATGAGGATTTTCAGGGAAATTTAATGCAATCTACCTTTGGGTTGTGGTAGTTAAGAAGTTGAGTGTGAGCTGTGGTTTCCTACCTTTGATTTCAGAGCTGTCAGATAAGTTGGCACACTCATACCATGAATTTTTGAAGAAATATAAAATCATTGTAAGGAGGCTTGGGTTCCTAAGCCTTCTGCTTTCATAAAATGCCTGTTGCAGTATGGACAGCCTTTCCGAGGACAGGCTCCTCCACCAGCCAGGATTATGTCCTTTGTTGGGTGGGGCTGCAACTGGGACTTCTCCACACCTGACACTTTTGGTCACTGGCTAGCACTCTACCAACTGAGCCACACCTCAAACATCATGGCTTGGTCACTTGTGGCCACCTTTTTTTCTTTTTCTTTGCTTCCTTTCTTTTTTGGGGGGGGGTTATTGGGACTGGAGATATGACACCTGGACTTTAACTCAGTACCTGATGCTTTTACTCACTGGCTAATGCTCTACTAACTGAGCCAAACACAACAGATCATGTCTTTCTTTTTTCTTCTTCTTTTTTTTTCTTTTGCCTGTCCTGGGGCTTGAACTCAGGGCCTAAGCATTGTCCTTGGACTTTCTCAAGGCTAGAGCTCTACCACTTGAGTCACAGTACCACTTCTGGCTTTTTTCTGTGTATGTGGTACTGAATCGAACCTCTACATGCATGCTATGCAAGCACTGTATCACTAGGCCACACTCCCAACCCCAAAGTTCATGTCTTGAATGAAAAATCATGCTGGTTTTAGTACAGATTTTCTTTTCTATTACGTAAAAAAGATATTGTATTCAATCTATTTTTTCAAACTCTAAAGAGAAAAATAAGTGTATGGTGCTAAATAAGAATTATAAATTAAATTCATACTACCTACATAGAACAATTCTTATTTTGAACTCAAACCACCATATACTTATTTCTGTAAGTAATCAGAGTGCAGACTTAATTCTATTTAACTAACAGAGTTGGAGCTGGGGGCTGGTGGCTCATGCTACAGATGAGGCTAAGATCTGTGCTTTGCAGTTTAAAGCTAGTCCAGGCTTACCTCAAATTAACCACCAAAAAGCTGAAAGTAGAGATGTGGCTAAAGTGGTTAAGTGCTAGCTTTGACTCCAAAAGCTCAGGGACAGTGCACAGGCCCTGAGTTCAAGACCCAATACTGGCACACAAACACACACACACACACACACACACACACACACACACACACACACACACCAAATAGAGTTGGGGATCCTGAGGTGAGCTCTTTTTATTTCAGGAACTTTTTCCCAGCTCCTTTCCCAGATGATAGTGTCTTTTCTAGAATCTGTAGCCAAGTCATACATAGCTTCATTTCAGAAATTGTCGGGACTGACTGCCTGGCTAAGTTATATCTACATTTTTTCCCCTGAGTTAAAGTATTTTCATTTTGTATCACCAAGCTGTCCCTGGAATCTCATCATTGGCAACAGAATTTAGAAGAGCTATGCTATAAATAAAAGTATTATGTTTTTCAAAAATAAATCAGATCTCCCAAGAATTTGTATTTAGGAAAGGGAAACATTAGAACTTTCTTTATCTTCTAAGAGTCAAAGAACTATCATCAGAGCTGTAATTTGGAAACAGAAATAAGCAGAAACAGTAGAAATAGAGAGCTCACAGTTGGATCCATGATAGTTTGACGCTTGTCTTGGTATCTTTGGAAGTAATACAAGAAGCTTATGTCAAATGTGAACATCATTCATACCTTCTATACCCCAATATGTGCTCTTGGCCTTAAGTTGGCAAACTAGAAGACAATGTGACTTGATAAGCTAATTGGAGAAAAAATATATTAATATTTAAAAAGAAAATGAGTTGAAGAGCACATTACTTTGTAGTCCGTAGCACAAAAATCCCATGAAAAATAAAAATAGCCCACCATTGTCTGCCAAGCCATGGACAAGAGTGAGTTCCTTATGCTGGTTGTTAGATGTCAGTAGGTTCTGCAGCCACGGGGGCCTGTGCACCATTTTTCCGTGCTGTGTTGGGTGATGCTCATATCTACCGGGTAATGGGGGCAGATATACCTACCATCATAGCGATGAGGGCACAAATATAACTTTGTTTCATGATAAATTGGAACACAGAGACCATGGCATGAACTTTGACACTTCTTTTTTCCTCCTGGCTCCTTTCTTCTTCAAATTCTTCTTTGTCTTCTTCTTCTTCTTCTTTCTTTTCTAGACAGACACATACCTTATATAACTATTCATGCAAATGTGTGATATCTGTACAAATGGCCCAGGCAATGTAGAATGGTCTGGTTGGGGCACAGCCTGAAAATACAGATTTTAGGAGGAAGTGGCAATGAATCATGGCCCCAGAAGTCAAATAGAAGCACCCACTTCTGCTTGATGAGGGTCACAGTATACAGCACCCTGAAATTTCCATTTGAGAGAGTGTGACGGCATCCTCTAACATGATCTTCAAAGCTCCACCTGCTGGGATTCATATTTTCAGAGCAGCCTTCTATGAGTGTGATGGAGCTTCTAAAGTAAAACCCAATATGTAGGAGGACAAGAGAAAGCCAGTTAGCCTTGACAGAGAAAAGGGATGAGTGTTGACC
Organism: Megascapheus bottae; assembly: GCF_031878675.1. Lineage (NCBI taxonomy): Eukaryota > Metazoa > Chordata > Mammalia > Rodentia > Geomyidae > Megascapheus > Megascapheus bottae. The sequence goes on along the minus strand of NW_028327395.1, from coordinate 94,968 downwards.
ATAGTATATTCTTCAAGGGTTCCAGAATTCCAATTTCTATATCACATGACGTTTTCTCCTATTTGGACTTAAAAAAAAACAAATGACAATAACAAGTGGACTCACCACTCTTCCCCAAACTACAAAAATAGTCCAGTGGTAAGCTATTTGCTATTTGCTTTGCTGTGCCAAAGGAAAGGAGAGGGTGTGTGAGAGACATCCCTTCTGGATCTTTGATGTCTCCTACCTAGAATGCTACCTATTGAGGGAAAAGTGCAAGTTCGTTCTCTCTCTCTCTCTCTCTCTCTCTCTCTCTCTCTCTCTCTCTCTCTCTCTCTCTCTCTCTCTCTCTCTCTCTGTGTGTGTGTGTGTGTGTGTGCGTGCTAGTACTGAAGCTAGAGCTGAGTAGAACTGAGGGCCTTTTTTTTTTTTTACCATCGGAGCCATGCCCAAATTTCTGGTTTTGCTGGTTAAATAGAAAGAAAAGTCTCCTGGAGATTTCTGCCCAGGCTGGCTTCCAACACTCAGATCTCAGTCTAGCTAGAATTATAGGCATGAGCTACCAGAAATCCCTCCCCCTCTTTTTTTTGTTGTTTTTTATGGTCAAAAATGACTGTCTTAAAATGTTTTTATACATTGTCAAGAAATTACTGATATAGGGCCGGGAGTTTGGCCTAGTGGTTAAAGTGTTTGCCTAGCATGCACGAAGACCCGGGTTCGATTCCTCGGTACCACATATATAGAAAAAAGCCAGAAGTGGTGCTGAGGCTCAAGTGGTAGAGCTCTAGCCTTGAGAAAGTCCAAGGACAGTGCTCAGGCCCTGAGCTCAAGCCCAGGACTGGCAAAAAAAAAAGAAATTACTGATATCATTGAAACAGCAACAAATAGAAATATTAGTATACAACTAGCTAACTAGGTGAATCTGCATACATTCATGTAGGTTTCATGTTGTTAAAAAGTTAACTTGTTGGGGCCAGGAGTTTGGCCTAATGGTAGAGTGCTTGCCTAGCATGTACAAAGAGCCAGGTTTGATTCCTTGCTGCCACATACACAGAAAAAAGCCGGAAGTGGTGCTGTGGCTCAAGTGATAGAGCTCTAGCCTTGAGGAAGTCCAGGGTCAATGCTCAGGCTCTGAGCTCAGGCCCAGGATTGGCAAAAAATGTTAACATGTCACCTGTAATCCTAACTACTCAGGAGGGTAAGATTTGAGGACAAAGGGTTGAAGCCAGATCAGGCAGATAAATTCAAGAGACTCTTATTTCAAATTAACCATCACAGAAGCTAGATGTGGAGGTATATGTAGCTCTGATAGAGAATTGGCTTTGAGTAGAAAAGAAAAAGGACAGCACACAGGTCTTGAGTTCAAGTCCCAGTACCAACACCAAACAAACAAATATAGATAAATGACTAAATAAAAGCAGTGTAGGTATTAAATATAGGCACAAATTAAGGAAATGAGCTTAGCTTTACTGGCCTGAGACCTAAAGAACATTTGCATACCTGTACTCCTAAAGAATCACATAAGCAACAAACAGGAAAGATGCAGTGTGTCTTGAATGAGAGGGAAATGGAGCCCTGGGTAAGTTCTCCTCCTCCGCAGGTACTTTACCTGAGGACTCTGATGTCTCCCACCGGTACTGGGGGGTGGAGTATAGATCGGTCTTGGCAGGGCCATTCTCTATGGGTAGACTGGGATGGATGGTATGATAGTCCACAGGATTGCCATTCACTGTCACCAGCAGGCCCTAGAAAGGAAGCCAGCAAACAGGACACCTGAGCCAAGAGCTGTGGGCTGCCTGCATGTCATAAACCCCGCCCCATGCTCACAAATATTCCAGTGATGAAGAAGTAAATAGAAGCTGGACAATTTAGGCAATTATCCAAATATTCTAATAGTGACTCTGATAATTCTCCCTAAAATTATGAGGGTTATTATTATTATTATTATTATTATTATTATTATTATTTACCAATACCAGGTTTGAACTAAGGACATAGAGCTTGCATTTCTGGTGCTCTACCACTTGAGCCATGCCTCAAGCCTAGATTTTTGTGCTGGATGTTTTGGAAATGGAGTCTCATGAATTTTTCTGCACAGGCTGGCTTCAAACTTTGGTCTTCTAGATCTCAGCCTCCCAAGTAACCAGAAGAAAAGGTATGTGCACCAGGCCTGTCCCTTTAATTCTGATCTCTCCTGAATGACAGTAATAAGATGCAGGCCTGGCCTTGCAGCACCTCTATTATGCATTGCACACTCTGCCTTACTGTGGTGTGATCTTGGGGGAAAGGACCGTAGTGATGTTTATACTTTCTTTAGCCTTAGCTTTCTGCACTCCTACTTATCTCTGTGCCCTTGAGGTCCACCAGATCATCCTGGCCCTCCATCCCAACTCCCATCCCCAATACTGGGGCTTGAACTCAGGGCTTGGACACTGTTCCTCTTTCGTTCAAGGCTAGTACTCTACCACTTGAGCTATAGCTCCACTTGTGGCTTTCTGATGGTTACTTGGAGACAGAAGTCTCATGGATGTTCCTGTTCTGTTTGGCTTTGACCTTGGATCCCTAGATCTCAGCCTCCTAAATAGCCAGGATTATAGACATGCAAATATTCCTTAGGTCTCAGGCTAGACTCTGTCTGGGATTTCTGCCTAACTGCAAGGTCTGGTCTACTGACTGCAGATACTTGGGATTTTCCCTAGTTTCTCTGGCATTATGTATTTTGATTTTAACATATACATAAGTAAATGCGCATGCAAGACTTTCTTTTTAAATTTTGTACTTATTAGTAGAGTCAGTACAAAATACATAAAACAGCCATATGTATTCTGTATGTTATACTCAGTGATAAATGAGGTATCACTTCTGCAAATAAAGTAATGGAAAAGCTTTGGCAATCTAGATTGTTAAATCAGACTCATAGGTGTTCCTTTTGTTTGTCATTTTCAAGTCACTTACATAAGCATAAATGGTAAGTCTAAGAATATACTAACATCAGATGGTTTGTAGTCATCTTGAGTCATGGATAAAAGCTGCAAAAAGCAATGCAAAACAGTATGTTATTAGGTAAGCAAAGAGCATTTTGAAGGTTTCTATACATCTATAAACTACTATCCATGCACCCACGCCAGCTGACTCCATGGTACGGTTCATTCTGCCATGCAAATGCAAAGGGTTCAATAACACCAGTTACATTTCACTGAAATCACTTCCCAGCATCTGAAGTTACCTTCAGTTATCACAGCAAATAAGCACCATAAGCCACATAGTTATCATGCTGCTGCACTGTCCAAGAATTTAATTCTATAGGATAAGCATTTTACTTTTATGTTCCCAGATATCTATCAGATAGGAGAAAGATTCCTAAGGCACTCACTTTTCAAGGTATAAAGGTTTCTTACTAGGATGAATGATTTATACTGAAGTCTGGGATATATTGATGTGTGTGTGTGTGTGTGTGTGTGTGTGTGTGTGCGCCAGTCCTAGGGCTTGACCTCAAGGTCTCATGCTTGCAGTTGGCCTTTTCACTCAGAGATGGCACTCTACCATTTGTGCAACTCTTCTATTCCTAGCTTTCTTGCCAGTTAATTGGAGATAAGAGTCTCTTGGAATTGTCTGCCTGGGCTAGCTTCAAACTACAATCCTCAGATCTCAACCTCCTGAGTAGCTAACAATATAGAAATGAACCAGCATCACTTGACTTGAGATTGTTTTATAATTTACATATTGTTGACAACAAAAAATTCTTATATGACTGTGCTTCTTTTAAACTCTTTTAATAAGAGGTGGTTTGGGATTCCCTAAAGTCATAATCAACACAGAAGGTATTTCTGCAACATTTTGCAGACAAGACTCATTTGCATTCTTAAAAATCACTCAGGGTCCTAAAGAGTCTTTTGTTAGGAGATGACCTACCACACCAGAAAACTAAAAGAGAGGCATTTAAAAATAAGTTAGTAATTCATTAAAAATAATCCTATTGTCATGTATTGATGATTTATGCCTGTAATCCTAGCTACTCAGGAAGGCTAAGATATGAAGAATATGGTTGGAAGTCAGTTGGAGCAGAAGAGTTTATGAGACTCTCATCTGCAATTAATCGCTGAAAAGCTGCAAATGATGCTGTGGCCAAGTGGTAGAGCAACAGCTTTGAGTGCAAACACTAAAAGACAGAATCCAGACCCTAAGTTCAAGCCTCAGTGTCGGTGCACATCCACATGCAGACATGTATGCTCGCATACGCGCACGTACACACACACACACACACACACACACACACACACACACACAAAATCCTATTATATGTTATAAAAAATTAATCCCACGTATATTCTTAAAAAACCCAACTACTGGCATTGCTTTATGCTTTTACATATTTTCTTAGGCTTACACAAGGCAAACAATCTGTGCTATGATCTGCTACAACACACCATTTTGATAATAAATGTGAAGCATGAGTGGTTTCAAAGAGAATGCTGTTAGAGATGGGAGGATATGTTAATCTTCTATCCAGACCATTTTGCTACGTCAAGAAACTCTACTAATGGTAGCGTTGTGAAGGGGAGATGCAGGTAGAATTGGAGATTCTACTGGAGCAGTTCCCATGATCCGTTAGAGTAAAATCTCCTGATCTCTTTTGTACCTTGAATGAATCTTTTACCTGTACCTTGTGCTCTCCGGTTTCCAGGTTGTTGGTTGGCTGAGCTACACAGACACCAGTGTTGACTGACACTTTTCATTACATAATATTTATTTTCATTTCTTCATTCATTTAGTTTGAGAGCATTGGGGTTTGAACTTAGGGCCTTGGACTTGCGAGGCAGGTGCTCTACCCTCTAAGCCATGCTTCTAGCCCTTTTTTGCTACTGTTTCTGAGCAGTTTCACATTTATTCCAGGCTGACCTGCATGATGATCACTTGTTTCCCATTTCCCATATAACTGTGGCAAGAGGGGCGGTCACCTTGCCCAGCTTTAACAATATTTTTTGTCAGTCCTGGGGCTTGAACTCAGGGCCTGAGCACTGCCCTTGTGTTTTCTCAAGGCTAGTGCTCTACCACTTGAGCCATAGCACTATTTCTGGCTTTTTCTACGTATGTGCTACTGAGCAATTGAATCTGAGTCTTTGTGCATGCTAGGAAAGCACTCTATCAGTAGCCAAACTCCTGGCCCATGCCCAGCTTTTATCGTTTAAGAGAGAGTCTCTTAAAGTTCTGCCTAACCTAGTCTTAAATCATAATCCTGATCTCAGGCTCTCGGGTGGTTAGGATTGCAGGCATAAGCCACCTTGCCTAATAACCCTATTATGTAATACTCTAATGACACATTAATATTTAGATATCATACAACATTAAACATGTACATTTGTTTACCAAACCATCATAAAAAGAGTTCATCAGAAGTTTTTAAATGTTAGGAAGTTTCCAGAGTCTCAATGATTTCTAAAATTCTGAGTAGACTCAAATGTTTAAACTTTATAATTTCATTAAGTACTAATCATCACTTTCCTTAAATTAATGGACTTGTTTCTTTTATTTTCAAATAATGATTGCTAAATAACCAGACTGGAAGAACTACATTTCTATCAACTGATCCTATAAGAAAAGTAGCTCTAGGCCTCAGTCTGCCTGGCCTCTTCTGTAGACAGCTGACACCAGTATGCTGTGTGGATATCTTTTGGTCACATCGAATATTCAAGGCATATCCTGTCCTTCCAACCTGACATGGAAGAAAAGCTGACAGTCATTAGCCACTACACGGATTGTGAGAAGTTCATTGCTTGACAATTTTCATTTTGTGGCAAGGCCTGCTACACTGCTAAGTTCCATGGCATGCATGATTCTCTGGGGTTACAAGCTTGCACTGTACCTGCTGTCCTGAAGGAGCTAGCAGAGGTTACACAATGTGTCTGTGTATCAGCCACAGAAAACATACAATAACAATGTGCTAGAAAGAATGGGGTCCACTTCTAAAGGACACATTACACAGGTACCATGGTACCATGGCTGAGGCAGGGAGTGAGTTATGTGTCTGTAATGGTAGAGGAGGACATGACTGACCCACCTTAGATTTGTCTGTTTGTCTGTCTGTCTATATGTCATCTATCTATTGTACTGATAACAAGGGCTTGAACTCTGGGGCCTTGCACTCTCAATCGGCTTTTTCACTCAGGCTAGTACTCTACTTCTGGATTTTTGGTGGTTAGAGATAAGTTTCAAAAGTTTCCTGCCTGGGCTAGCTTTGACTCACAATTCTCAGATCTCTGCAGTAGCTAGAATTACAGGCATAAGCCACCAGGTTCCTCTATTTTAAAAGTACACGTATGAACCTGAGTATTGCCACAGCCATGTGAGTCACATGCTCTGATGCCATTGTGGATTTTCTGGGGCAGGGGGTTTTTCAGGTCTTTATGATGTATGGAATCACTAACTGCATGGACAGGACAGAAACAGTTATATGGGCCTGAGCGGTTCAGCAAGATTGTTCTTATGAGGAAGCAGGTTTTCTTTTGCTTTCTGTGCATTCTTGGCAGTGAAGGGTTCCACTTATGACCACTACTTTGTGGTTAGAGTTGGTTAGCCCAACTGTGATTTATGATGCTCAGGCATCCCAGTTTTACTCACTATGGCCTTTGAATCCTCAGGCAAAGATTTCATCCCTTCTTTTTCCCCTTCCCCTTCCCTTTCCCCTTCCCCTTCCCTTCCCTTCCCTTCCCTTCCCCTCCCCTCATTTTCCCTCCCCTCCCCTCCCCTCCTTTCCCCTCCCCTCTCCTCTGTAGTGGGTTTTGCACTCAAAGCCTTGCACTTGTTAGCTTGATGCTTGACCACCTGAGCCATGCTTAAAGCCCTTTGGCTTTAGTTAATTTTTGAGAAGATCTTAAGTTAAAAAATTAATACACAGAGGGATTACAATGACAAGAGTCAGGTAATGAGTACATTTCCTTTCATACAGCATCTTCGGTTCCCTCAGTCTCCCCTCGTCCCTCCTTCCCACCTCCACTCATGAACTGTCTAGTTCACTTATATCAGTGTCTAGTGAGCGCCACTGCTGCATTTTTCACCCCTTTGTCCCCTTGAGTTCTCTACCCTCTTCCTACTCACCTGATGATATACACATGAATATACCTTCCATAAAGAAAAGAAGACAAACCCATCAAAAATAGAAATAGAGAGAGAGAAAGAGAGGGAGGGAGGGAGGGAGGGAGCGCCATTACTCCTTTACATTTGTCTCCTCTTCTGGTCTCACTATGTGTATCTAGAACCCTGCATAATTTGTCATATCCCAGTGTATTTTAGACATAACTTGAACTTATCAGAGAGAACATGTGCGGCTGTGGTTTCTTCTTCTTTTATTGTTTTTGCATTTTGGGGGGCATCAACTCATCTATTCTAGGGCATCAGGTCCCTTTCCATATCTTGGCTATTGTGAATAGTGTGGTAAGGAACATGGCTGTGCAGTCTCCTTTTCAGATCCTGACTCATGCTGTTCGGCTTAGATGTCCAGAGGTGGTTTGGCTGGGTCATAGGGAAGATTTATGTCTAGTTTTTTAATTAAAGAATTTATTAACATTTATTTTTACATCATATTTCAAATGATGTGTTTAACAAACAAGTATTCAAGAAGGGAATCTCTATATACAATCACTGGCACGTAGATTTTAGAACATAGTTAAAATTAAGCTGAGGGTTTGTATGTCATAGATACATATTAACCTATGTAATAAAACATTACATCTGGCCTGGAGTTTAGCCTAGTGGTAGAGTGCTTGCCTAGCATGCACGAGGACCCGGGTTCAATTCCTTATTACCACATATATGGAAAAAAGCCAGAAGTGGTGCTGAGGCTCAAGTGGTAGAGCTCTAGCCTTGAGAAAGTCCAAGGACAGTGCTCAGGCCCTGAGTTCATGGCCCAGGACTGACAAAAAACCCCATTATGTCTATAGAGTCATAAGTTTTTATATCTATGTAGTTGTGTTTATATTTCCAGTACCATGTCTATAGCATTGGGTATGCAAATATTGAGTCATCATTCTTGTACTGTTTGGATCTAATAGACACATATTAAGGATACCATGCACCTTTTGTTCCTTAGGTCTTGACTTATCTTATTCAACATGATTCTATGTCTAGTTTTTTGGAGGAACCTCCAGAAAGCTTTCCAGAGTGGTTGTACTAGTTTACATTCTCACCAACAGTGCAATAGGTTCCCTTTTCCACACCCATATCCTTGCCAACATTTGTTGTTTGAATTCACATTGGCCAATTTAACTGAGGTGAGATGGAGCCTCAGAGTTGTTTTTATTTGTAATTCCTATACAGTCAGGGATGATTAGCATTTCTTCATGTGTTTCTTTGCCATTCTTACCTCTTCTGAAAAGTCTCTCCTTAGTTCCCTTGCCCATTTACTGATTGGTTTATTAGGTCTGGGAAGAGTTATTTTCTTGAGCTTCTGGCATATATTGGATATTAGACTGACATATTATTGGTGAAGATCTTCTCTCACTCTGTTGACTGTCTTTCTAGTTTAATAACTAGTCTTTAACCATGCAGAAAATATTTATATTGGCAACTCTATCCTCTATCTGTTGTGCCCTGGGACTCTTTTCAAGAAGTTCTAATGTTTCTCTTTTTCTCTCTTGTTAGTGATTTTGAAGTTTTGGGTCTGACATCGAGTGTTTTTTTTTGGGGGGGGGGTTGGTCATGGGGCTTGAACTCTGGGCCTGGACATTGCCCCTGAGCTCTTCAGTTCAAGGTTACTGCCCTACCCCTTGAGGCACAGTGCTGCCTCTTGTTTTCTGATGGGAAAATGGAGATAAGAGTCTCCTGGACTTTCATGCCTGGGTTGGCTTTGAAGTGTGATTCAGCGATCTCAGCCTCCTGAGCAGCTAGGATTACAGGCATGAACCACCAGTGCCCGTCCCGATGTGGAGTCTTTGCTCCACTGTAAATTGATATTGGTGCATGGTGACAAGCAAGGATCCATTTTTGTTTTCTGCATACAGATGCCTACTTTTCCGCACACTAATTGTTGAGGAGGCTATTATTTTTCTACTGTATGTCTTTGGCTCCCTTATCAAATATCAGATAACTATAAGTATATGGTTTTATTTTCCGATTTTTCACCCAGGGCAGGCATTTTCCTACCCCAGTCTTCCTACCTATGCATTCAGTAGGATTACAGGCGTACATACCAGACCCAGCTAGATTTTAAGTATAGTTGTAGTCTCGAGAATATTATTCACCTCAGAGCTCTATAGGCCTCACTGGACAGGTTGGGCTACCCTTGGTTCTATCTATTATTTAATGGACTAAATGTGACAGCCTGAAACGTGGGGTGATGTAATCAAAGGGATTCCATAAACTGTCAAGTGTCACATCCCTCTCAATGTAGGACAGCCATGCTGGTGCCAGGGCTGAGTATCTTAGATAAACTCACCAATTACCATGTGAATCTTTGAATGGACTCCTGTGTTCTCTATGCCGGGAGCCCCTTGCTGATACCAGTAAGAATGCTAAGAGGACTTGTCCTCACAGCACTGCACGAGGCCATGTGAACACACAGGCTGGCCAGTGAATGATCAAGAAGGTAGAAAACACTGTTGTTACAGATGATGCAGACCTTGCAGGCCTTAGGACAATCCCAGTGTGAGGCCTTCACACAGTGATGGGTCCAGGTTCTGTTCAGCAAGACCTTGGTTCTCCCCTAAGTGGTTGTTGATTACTATGGAAGGGGCTCAACAGAGCAAACTCACTTGCCGAATGTATTTCAACTCTGATTTTCTTCTGGTGTCCACAGATTCCTTGCTTATTTGTTAATTTATGTTGGTGCTGAGATTTGAGCTTACTTGGCTTGCTTCCTCAGGCTGGTGCTCTATCATTTTAGCAATGCCTCCAACTTGGCTTTTTGCTGCTTAATTGGACATAAGGGACTCAGAGATTTTTCTGCCTGAGATGCCTTCAAGAAGAAATCCTCTGGATCTCGGCCTGCTAAGTAACTAGGATTAGAAGTGTGACTCATCCACTCTTGTTTTGCTTGTTTAAGTATGGTTTACTTCAAATATGAGATGTAGATATATTAAGAAGATTAATTTAAGGACTAAGAGGCTTCAGTTGAAGCAAGACCATACAGAATCACATTTGTTCAGGATTTCATTGGACAAGTCATTCCTATATTGTGACACCTAGCTGTGTAAATCAAACTGCGCCCTCATGTTAACAGCAGGGACACGTCAGCAGCTTGACAAAGCGCATACTCAACAGTAAAATACCAACATAGCAGCAGAAACTATTGATGGAGTACGTGGCTCCTGGGCTTACTTTTCTCTCATCAGTTGGATAATGGGCTGCATACCACAGGCCCCGCCTCCTTTCTGCTGTATTCTGATTAGAGCTGCAAGCCAGGGCTTGGTCCTCTTCCTTTGTCTTGTCAACCTGTACCTGAAACACAGAACCACAAGAACAGCTCTGCCTCCCAAAGCTCATCTGTGAGCAGGCAGCAGGGGATACCACGAGTGTGGGTTTTTTTTTATTACATATTGTCCAGTACTTGAGATAGACCCATATATGATAGCATATGACTTATGTTAAATATTTGTAGTGTCTCTCAGTACATTCTAAACAGAACTAGAAAATAATTACACAAATCATTTAGTTTAAAAACATTTTATGTGGGGTGTGTGTGTGTGTGTGTGTGTGTGTGTGTCTGTCTGTCTGTCTGTCTGTCTGTCTGTCTGTCTGTCTTGCTACTGAGACTTGACCTCAAGTCCTTGGCCGGTTGAGCACTAGTGCGTGAGTAGTACTTCCACTTCCAGCTTTTTGCCAGTTAACTGGAAATAAAAGTCGCTCTAATCTTTCTTCTTGGATTGGCAGAAAAATCAGATCCTTTGACCAGAACCTCCTAAGTAGCTAGGACACAGGAGTGAGACATTAGTGCCTAGCAGTGTTCCCTAGACTTTCGCCTGAACCACTCACATTCGGTGGCCTGTATTTTTTTCATTGAATGTACTAAGGTATCTGGGATCAGGATGTAATCAGCCTCTTCTATTTTCACATTACCTCAGCAAAAAAGTCCTACTTCCAGTCTACTTAGAATACAGATGAACTGAAATACTGATGCTGATGTGATGTCTGTGTTTCATGGACAGCTAGAGGTCTCTGCTTGTAACAAAGCTGTGGCCAGTGTGACTGCAGCCCAGATTGCTTTCCTGGTTCTCTCTGCTTGCCCTTGTTTCCTGGAAACCCCAGGTCTGGGATACCAGGCTATCACACAGACCTGGAGGGAGCAAAAGGATCTCACCAAACTACTGCTTTATCTGATGCCCAGAGAGAGCCAAAGACTCCGAGAACTATTCCTCACTTCCTTGGTTTCTGCCATGTATAAAACATTATTTAGAAGTAATTCAATCGTGTGTGTCAATTCTGTGTACATATTAGTCTATAGATACACATCAGTATCTACGTTCGTTGGTATGTTTGTGGAGGAAGCAAACATAATGAAAATGTTAAAAACATTTTTTTTTACCAAGAATAGGATATTTTATGAGAATTCGAGCACATGGCAATCCAAGGTGACCTTGCTGCTATTAAATGCTCTCTATGGTGGCCTCAAGGGAGATGACCCATCATCAAGGATGTAATCTATCCTTGCTAGTCGCCTTTGCCCTGCATGCCTGTTCATGCACTAGGAGAAATAACACGGAGAGGGAAAGCACATCCCTGTTTCTAGTGGCACACTGCCAAGCCTGGGTTGGGACATGCTTTTCTCTTGTAGGATGTGCCAATTTAACAACTGCAGGCCTTGTCTGTTGAGGTCATGCTATTTTAACACCTATATTATCATGAGACACAGCAAGGCCCCTGACTGAAGACTGGATTTGTGGATCTGGTACAGCATATGGTGTGAAGCCAAGTAAAAGTAGGAAATGAATCCAGGCTGGAAATGATACCCAAGGAGAGATTGGATTCAGCCAAGTACTGATGTGAGTAGCACCCTGGCAGTTGATGGGGGAAAAGCACAGTCCTCTCTGTAGTATCAACTTTCTCCCTTTACATGCCATTGATGCACCTCTGAGCTCCTCACAGTCATTTAGGAGAAGGAATAGAAGACTGAGCTGTTTACTACCGAAAGAGGAGAAGTTTCCCCTCAAAAACCCCAAGTCCTTGTTGCCAATACTGTAGGCAGGGAGCTTCCTTACCCCTCTGCCTCACAGCTAGGCAAGGCACCCCCAAAGCTGGCCTTGCACTACAGGGTCCTCAGGGGATGAGAGCTCTGGACAAGATTTGGAAACTCCAATCATTGTAGTAATAGAGGTTGCACGGTCTCTCAAGACTAAGTTTTGCTGTCAAATTAGGCTATAAGCTGGTTTGTATCATTTAGTGTGAGATTTTAGAAAATACCTGTCACACCTTTCTTTCCTTGTTTGTAAAACAAACCTAATACATTTCAGAGGAATTTAGCATACTGAGATAATGTATATAAACAACACGACACTTGGAGCGTACCAAGGGCTCAGTCCAAATGAACCTACTCTCCTGCTCACCATCCACCACTCATAGTGCACACAGGGGTGAAAGAAATCTGCTCTTTCACACTCAGTCCGCTTTGCAACTTTGTGTATTGATTGCTGTGTGTGTGTGTGTGTGTGAACTCAGGGCCTGGGCTCCGTCCTTTAGCTTTTTTTTTTTCTTTTTAGTTCAAGGCTGGCACTCTGCCACTTGAGCCACAGTTTGACTTCTGGCTTTTTGTAGCTTAATGGGAGACAAGAATCTCACATGTTCTTTCTGCCCAGGGTGGATTCGAACCATGATCCTCATATCTCAGTCTCCTGAGTTGCTAGGATTAGAATTAGAAGCATGAGGGCCAGGAGTTTGGCCTAGTGGTAGAGTGCTTGCCTAGCATGCACGAAGACCCGGGTTCAATTCCTTGGTGCCACATACATAGAAAAAAGCCAGAAGTGGTGCTGTGGCTCAAGTGGTAGAGCCCTAGCCTTGAGAAAACCCAAGGACAGTGCTCAGGCCCTGAGTTCAAGGCCCAGGATTGGCAAAACAAAAAAGAATTAGAAGCATGAGCTACCAGAGTGTAGCTTTCCTTGGCAGAATTATGATACCACCACCAGAACGTGCGCATCAGGAGGGACTAGAGTATTGACTAGTCAGTGGGCTAGAGGGATGCAACTCTTTACCCAGAGATTTAAGGTTACTTTGCAGACAAGATCACAGAGAGTGTTTGGGCCTTACAAGGGGTTCCTGTAGCCAGATGCGGATCAGCGTGGCCAGCGTGTAGTACATCACCAGCAGCAGGATGGGGTTGGCATGGTGATACCAGGACAGGTCAGGGTTCACTATGATCTTCCACGTGCTGGAGCAGTCTGTTTGGATCACTGACTTGATACCAAACAACCTGTGAGCAAATAAAGAGAAGGCCTGAAAGCTGCTACAAACTCTATGATTCATGATAGCCCCAATCTATAACTATATACAGATATTTGCAATATGTATATAATATATACATCCTTGTCACATGTAAACATATATCCAACATTAACATCCACACTAACCAAATGAGCTCTATAGTGATTCAGAAATTCAGCACCGGAGGCTCATGCCTATAATCCTAGCTACTCAGCAGGCTGAGATTGGACAATCACAATTCAATGTAAGCCTGAGCAGGAAAGCCGGTGAAACTCTCCAATTAACTAATGGTCAAAGAGCAGGAAGTGGCTCGAGTGAGAGTTCCTGCCTTGAGAAGAAAAGCCAAGGGACAGCACTCAGGCCCTGAGTTCAAGGCTCAGTACTAGCATAAAAACTTCACAAAATTAGCTTCTACTAGTTTTTTTTTTAAATAAAGAAATTTATATTTTGGTCACCACCAGCTCCATTATGAAAGTGCCAAGTATGTGGTAACATGTTACCAGTCCAACTAAATGAACAAATATTTTGTTTCTGGCTGGACTTAGCATTAGCTGTTCAGCTAGTGTTGATATTATGGGGCAAATATTGAAGTTGGACATAGTTCTACAAATGAACCACAAAAGGCAAATATTATATGGTAAAATTTCTATGATATATTGCTGTTAAATTTTATTTATGGGAAAATTGATTTTTTCCCCAAAGCTTTGTCCCTCATCATTTTGAAAGATGAGTTTATGAGATTTGTTAAACTTTGAAAGGATTTCTTTTTAATGCTAGTAGACTATTTCTAATTACATAGTAGAGAACTGTATAAAATATGATTGGTGTATAAAATGTGTAAATTTGTAAAATGTGATGAATTTAGAAATTTATTTGCTTATATTCCTGCCTACTTTGGAGGCAGAGAGCTGAGGATCAAGGTTTAAAGCCAGTCTGGGCAGAAAAGTCTGTGAGACTTTTTTTTTTTTCATCTCCAATTAACCACCAAAAAGTTGAAAGTGGTGCTGTGGCTCAAGTGGTAGACTGCCAGTTTAAGCAATAAAAGTTAAGGAGAAGGAGGAGCCCTGAGTTTAAACTTTATAACAAGTATATATACATAGAAACACACACACACACACACATGCTAAATAAACACATTTCACAGAGATTTTTCATAGTTGCTTGTAAATTGAACTCTATACCTTCTGAACTGGTTTTAACATTTCTATACAAACATTGAAGAACCTACATTTTGTACTACAAGATGTGGACCTAAGAAACATGTCAAGAAGCTGTAGAATTGTCCTCTACAAAGATTACTCTCTCTGTGTTTCTCTTTCTATCTCTGTTTCTGCATCTTTGCTTCTGTCTCTCTCTGTCTCTCTCTCTCAAGAGACTATATACTGTAGAAAGAATCTGTATTTAAGCAGAGGAATTTATACTTGGACTCTCATATTGTTTGTGTTGTTACAATTCGAGGTCCCTTCAGTATATAACTGTTAGGTTTACTTTGTTATTTACTTTCTAGGGTGTGTTGCATTTAGAAAGAACAGTGATTCTCATGTCAACCCTTACAAACTCCCTCCCACGGCCTGTTGACCACATGATGTGATGGCTAGCCTGAGGGGAGAAGAAGAGCCAGGAGGTATTTTCCCAGTGAATGTGGAAGGGGGGGCACAGGAACATGTTGTCAGGAAGAAAGTGTGATCTGGGGCAGTTAGTAGATGAGTAGATGAGAGGGGAGAAATGAGAAATGTTGAGGGATTGGTGTTTTTTTTTTCATCCCATGAGCCTGAGCAGGGGAAAAGACTCAAAGGCTGGAGATAGATGGAAAATGGTTTTCACTGTGTATTAACAAACCTTATTCTATGTTGACAATATCCACATGATTGCTAAAATGTTTACAGTGGTACAAGTCTGGCATTCAAACTGTTTTAATAAAAATGGAGTCAGCCTTCTTATTTATGAATCCACACTCATGGATCCAACCAATATAAAATTTTCAGACAAAACTGTGTCTCTACTGAACATGTACAAACTTGTATTCTATAATAAATACCTACATAAGACAGGCTAACATTTATCTATGAACCATCTATCTCCTATTAGTTATAAGAAATAATCTAGGGATGATTTCAAGTGGGACATTACATGCAAACATCAGGTCATTTTTATAACAGGAACTTGAGTATCCATATATTCATATTCACACTGCCTCCTGGAACTATCCTTCTGCGCCTCCAGAGGGACAACTGTACCTGTAATTTTTTTAAATTTATTTTTTATTGTTATTATAAAGATGATATACAGAGGCGTTAAAGTTACATAAGTCAGGTAGTGAGTATGTTTCTTATATCTGTAATGAAAACCCTTCTCCAATCACCAAAGTCTTTGAATAACTATCTGAATCTCTTTATAAAAATGTCTCTTGGAAGCTAGGCAATGGTGACCCATGCTTGTAATCCTAGCTAGTCAGGTGGCTGAACTCTGAGGATTAGGGTTCAAAGGCAGCCTTGGCAGGAAAGTGTGTGAGACTCTTACCTGCAATTAACCAGAAAAAATCTGGAAGTGGAGCTGTGGCTCAAGTGGTAGAGTGCTGGCTTTAAGCAAAAAACAAAACTCAGGGAGCATGCCCAAGCCCTGAGTTCAATCTCTAGGACCAGCACAAATTTAAGAAAAAAAGGGAGGGGCTCTTTTTGCCTCAGGAGTGTATAATGACAAAACTGAAAATAATCTGTATGTTGCTTATTTGGAAACAAAAAATACATCTTTGTTTCTGCTTTTGTAATATTCATTTCATCTGTTTGATCTGAGGTCCAGGTGTTTTTTTTGGGGGGGGAGGGGTGTTTTTACCAGCCCTGGAGCTTGAACTCAGGGTCTGATCACTGTCCTTGGGCTTTCTCAAGGCTAGAGCTCTACCAGTTGAGCCACAGCACCACTTCTGGCTTTTCTATGTATGTGGTGCCAAGGAATTGAACCTGGGTCTTTGTGCATGCTAGGCAAGCACTCTACCACTAGGCCAAACTCCTGGTCCCGTGGGGTCCAGTTTTATGGATAGTTTATGTGAGAATCTTTGATAATTGGCTTCCTATCTCTGATTATCCTCCCCCTAGGACAGATGCTCACAAGCTCAATTTCTGAGCTTTGGGAACTTGTGGACCTCTAAAGACACCTCCACTCCACTGCGCTCTTCCTTTGCCATTTCCCTCCTCTGAAACAGTCATGATGGTTGACAGCAGAAGCAATGATGAAATGGCAAGACATTTGTTTCTTCTTATATGCGTTGGCAGATTTACACTGCCTCCCCCTGTTTCTAGCTTTGGCCCAGACTACATTTGCCTGGCCTCTCCACAGGATCCCAGGCCATTTATAAGACATGTGCAATACTGAAATCAACCCACACTTACAGGTAATTTTAACTGTAGTAAAATATGTGTAACATTGAAATGGACCACTTTAATCATTTTAACTGTGTAGTTCAGTGGTATGTTCAGTATTCCAATATCCAGAACTTTTTCAGTTTTGCAACACTGAAACTGCAACCCCTTGCTTAAACATTTCCCAACCCAATCTCCCCATCCCTGTAAACCATCCTTGTACTAATGGGTCTCTATGAACTCAGCTGGGTATCTTACAAACCATACCTTACATAAGTGGGATCTTACAGTATTGGTGTCTTGGTAGCTAGCTGAGGTCATAGTTCATCTATGTCACAGCAAGTATCAGAATTTCCCTTTGTTTAAGGCTGAATATTATTCAGTTGCATGCATATGCCATGTACTGGTATCTGTTTAGTTAAATCATTGTTATGATATCATTGATATAAATTTTTTTAATACAGGGTCTCACCATGTTGCTTCAGCCAGCCTTGGGCATGTGATCCTCCTATTTCGGCCCACAAATAGCAAAACTACAGATGTGCAATGCAGTGCTCAACATAGCACTTCTACTTTTACTCAGGAATAATGGTCCTGGGAATACACATGTACAAATATCTCCCCAATATTTTGCTTTCAATTCTTTTAACCAGGATTTGCTGACTTATACCGTGATTATAATTTTACTTTTTGAGGAATCACCATACTGTTTTCCATAGTGGCTCTACCTGTTTACGTCCTATCAGAAAAACTAGTTTCCAATATCTGCACACCCTTGCAAACCCTGCCAACATTTGTAACTTTATTTTTTTTTAAGGGTAACTATCCTCAAGAGTGCAAAATGAGACACCTTTTCTCCTTGAGTGCTCAGAGCCCTTTTCACCCTGGCCCTCTGAAGTGAGCATTGGCTATCTAAAAGCATTAGGTTGATTAAAGTCTAAGGTAAATGCTTAATCTTGTCCTGCCACCAGGAAATAGGCTCCTTCCTGTTATTATAAAGTACTATACAAAGATAACATCTTTTTACTTTTTTTAGTTTTCCAGTCCTGGGGCTTGGAGGGACTTGGTGATATCCTGGAGATCTTTTTGCTTAAGGCTAGTATTCTACCACAACTCAACTTTCAGCTTTTTTGGTGGTATACTAGAGATAAAAATTTCATGGATTGTCCCACCAGAGCTGGTTTAAATCTTGATCCATAGATCTCAGCCTTCCCAGTAAGTAGGATTATCAGGATGACCCATAGGCGAGTTCTGGGTAACCAGAAGAAGAAAGAAATGGAAGGGCAGTGCGGGAGAGGTGGATGTGTCTTAGGAAATCTGAGTGCTGGGATATAGGCAGTAAGGAAAAGTAGACTTGGAAGACACACAAGAGACTTGTTGCTTGATGCTCAGCTTTGCAAAGTCGGGGAAAAGTTCTGGTGTTGTCATACTTCTAGTGCACACACTCAAGTTTACTTTGTTTTTCCTTTGGTCAGTTACTGTGTTTGGAACTCTGGACCCACCAGCTCTCACTCAGCTTGCTTATTCAGCTGTGCTCTGCTATTTAAGTCGAGCCTCCATCCTTGCTTTTTAGTGGTTCTTTTGGAGACAGAGAATCATTTTTTCTGCTTGAGCTGGCTTTGAACCATGGTACTCCAGGTTTTAGCCTCCAAAGTAAAATGGAAACATGTATTCCATTTTAAAAGTTAAAAAAATGAGGAGGATTCAGGTGGCATATATTCTCTATTTAATAGTTTGATTTATAAACAAGTATCTTCCATTGATTTACTTTAGGATGGTTCTCCCAATAAACTTGAAAATATCCGAGGCTTAAGTGTAGTGGGAAGAATGGGAGTGGGAAGAATGGTTTCCATGTGACCTTGAATTAGACACTCCACTATTTTATACTTCAAATTTCTCATTTGGAAAACAAGTAAAATGCAACTTTTGTTTTTCCAGTTTGTTTCAAACTCACTATGTTGCTGAGGCTGGCCTTGAACTTGAGATTTGTGAGTCTGTGGCTCCCATGTGCTGGGATTATAGGTATAGGGCACCACAGTTGGCCATACATAACAAATGGTGAGGGTTAGGTGTATGATATGACTAAAGCTTTAGAAAGGCTCATGACACTTCAAACTAGAATTCTTTTTTTTTCCCCAGTGTTGGGGATTGAACTCAGGGCCTGGGCACTGTCCTTGAGTTTTCTCAAGGCTAGTACTGTACCACTTGAGCTACAGCACTATTTCCAGCTTTTTCTGTGAGGAATTGGACCCAGGGCTTTGTACATGCAAGCACTCTACCACAAGGCCAAACTCCCGGTCCTCAAACTAGAATTCTGAGAAGTGATTTGGAAATGTCTTATGTAAAATTATTTTAGACTGCAAGCAAGTTTCTTAGTAGTATATATTAACTTTTGGGTCTCTTTGTGTAGTTTTCTTTGCATAATTAAAAAATTATCTTTACTTGTACAAAGAGATTTCAAGTCAGCATGTCAACTTGTGAGCACAATGCATTTCGATCTGTATCACTCCATCTATCATTCTCCCCATCTCTCCCCAACCCCACCCATCCCCTCAATTTTTTCTAGTTCATTTTCACATATATACACTGAATATTATGACTGCATTCGCCTACCCTTCCTCTTTTCATCTGCCTACTCCGTAATCCTCACAAGCACATCGGTGACAACTATATTAGTACATAATAGTTACAAACCTAATCATAATGTATGTGTTTTAAGCGCATATAATAGTTGTATGTAAATGATGATATTTGTGCATATTTTATGCACCTTTGTAATATACTCATTTGAACTTATGAGCATTTCATTGCACTAAAAAAGACCCCACAGACTCAGAGGGAATGAGAATGTTAAAAGAGATGACATCGATCAAGAAGCTGTATTCATAAACTGCTCTGTTGAATGGAAACTCCTTTATATAGCAACATAAAGATAGTAAAAATTGATTAACATTAACCCCCGCAGACTAAGAATCTAGAACCAGGGGGAATTTACAAGAGGAGAAAGATATATTTCTCATTAACTTGAATGACTTCTGAAAAGAAAAATAAATATTGTAGATAGTACTAAGATCTACAAGATCTTAATATTTTCAAAATTGTGGATTCCCAACTCCAGTTTTCTCTACCAGAGCTTTGCAAGCCTTAGGTTTTATGCACAATTTTGATATATATTTTTGCCTGTGTGCACACATGTGAATTTAGGCCTTTTCTGGACATGTGCAGTAGTTGCACAAAGATGATAATTTTAAATGAACATATGGCAGAATGTTTGAATCAGATTTGATATAGTTGTGTACATTATGGAATACTGTGCACCTGTTAAAAATAACAGACCATCTATATATCAATATATCTATATCTAGAATACATCAGGATATGTTTTAACTATTTAGACATTAAAAATAATTCTAGAGTTGTAAGAAGTTGAAAATATAGTAAGAATATGGGATTCCCTATACCCACTCTCTCCTGTTGCATTACCACTGCAGATTTGTCACAACCAACAAGCCAGTAGTGAGGAGTCACTTTTAATTACAGTCCACACTGCATTTGGGTTTCTACTTAAGCCCTTTATTTATCTCTCTTAGAATCCATCTGGGGTACTGAATTACAATAAACCAACAGGGAACATTTATTCATCTAGTTGCTTACTTTTGTCATTATGGATGTAGTACAAATTGATATAGCTTTATTTTGTTGCTTAACTCATTCCAGCTAGAAACATTAAAACATCTTTCAGTTTGTGCTTATGTTCCTTTGCTAAGCCCATAGTTTCCTTCCTTTTTCTTCCCCTCCCCTCCTCTCCCCTCCTCTCCCCTCCCTTCCCCTCCCCTCCCCTCCTCTCTGCTCTCCTCCCCTCACTTCCCCACTCCTCCCTTCCCCTCCCCTCCCCTAGCCTCTCTTCTCCTCTCCTTTTCTCTTCTCTTCTTTTCCCTTCCCTACCTGCTTTCCTCCCCTCTTTTATTAAAGTTGGGCTCAGGGCCTCTCAAGTTCTCTAATGCTTGAACTCTGGCCCAATTTCACACTTTCCTACTTTCTAGCACTACAAGCTGCTTCAGCTCTGTCCACATATTCCCTGACCCCACCTTAGGCAGTCATGCTTTAGTGAAGAGTGGTTTTGAGTTGTGAGTGGAAAAGTTGTCTGTGTACAGCCCTCCCCTCCCCTGCCCTTCTCCCTGGCCTGCCTCTCTGCTTGTGCCTTTCCTTGCAAGGCGAGCCATTCAGGCTTCTCTCTACAGGTCCTGGAGATTCACACCTGCCACAGAAGAGACAAAGGAAAGGTTTTCTGTTCCTATTAGCACAGCATATTTAGGCATGGAGATTCTTTTAAATTCTGCTTGTTGACTAAATCTTATTTTGTATAAAATTGGGTTTAACAGGCACCATTTTGGCAATGTGGAAAATTAAAAACAAAACAAAACAAAACAAAAACTCTTGGAGTGGGAGACCTATCTCCCAGGTGTGCCTGAATTCCAAGAGGCGGGGCAGGGATGTAGATAATAGGTTAGTGAACCTTTCTAGACCTATACCATGAACTCAGGAGACTCTTTGCCTCCTGATCAAGGCCCTGTTTAGGCTCCAAGTAGCTCAGCTGCCATTTTGCACTATGCCTTTCCTTAGTTTACCATGGTGTGCCATTCAGGTCTCCAGTAGAGTTGATCTGGTTTGTTGATATTATGTTTCTGCTCTTTCTTTACTAGCTTCATGGCTTAGTTTCCTAACAGTATTAAGTATATTTGGAAAAAAAACATATTCAAGTATTTAAAGCTCACAAAGATGTCTACACATATTCTGTTTTAAGATTTGTCGGTCTTGGTAACCTGAAAAATTTTGTTTGTTGCCCAAAGTGTTTGTTTTTTAAGTTTTTCATTTTCTAATTGACCACGTGGTTCCATCATGTTGAGGTTTAAAGTGATGTCATTTTTGCTGCTGAAATTCCAGAGAATTCAAATGACCGATTTTCTTTTTTTTACAAAACTCTAAGCACCTCTTAAAACTTGTGCATAAGTGTGTGTGTGTGTGTGTGTGTGTGTGTGTGAACATATTCAGAATATGTAACTGTCACCATGGTACAAAATTATTTGCTTTATGACTACAAGCTAATGTAAACCCTGTGTTAAAGGAGTCGATTATCAAATGTGCTGCTTGTTAAATGGGAAACTGTTATCAATAAAAGCTGTAATGTGAGCCACAGTCTGACAAACTACTCTGTCTCTACAGCCTAACTGTGGTAGGAGTCACAGTTAATTGCCTTGGGGCAGGTCAAAGGGAAAAAAAGAGGAAAGTTTTAAATATAAACCACAAAGAATCTCATCAGATTTGGGTGCAAGCAAATGTGTCTAAGAGTTAATTTAAAACACAAATTATGGAAAAAACCAATAAGTAAATGTAAAAAATGAGGAAAAGGGCCTTGGGAAAGGAAGTGAGAAGACAAAAATGTTTTCCTTTGGATAAAAAATGATTTGGAAAGTAAAAAATTGTCTTACAAATCTCAAAAGGTTCAAATATACTATTGAGTTAGTCAAGTTTTAATGTGTGCTTTCCAAGTGTGTATGCCATTGGTTTATTTCAAGTTTTTATTTTAAAGTGCTATATTCAGCTAAACAGATTTAAAATTTTCATTATATCCAATGAGTTTTACCCTCTGCAGTGTTTAGCCAGACCCACAAGAAAAATAATAAACCTTATTCGTCAAGTCTAAAGTTATAGAAAAGCTCAACTTCTTATTTTAGTCTCCTTGTTGTAGCTTTTATTGAAAGTATATATATTTTTTTGTAGCAGATTCCTTTGATCTGAGACTGCTAGAAGCCTGGTTCTTATCTCTAATTAACCAGCTAAATACTGGAAATGATGCTGTTGCTCAAAAGTAGCAGAGTGCTAGCCTGGATCAGAAGTGCTCAGGGACAGCAACCAGTCCTTGTGTTCAAATCTGGTGAAAGTAAGGCCAGCTGAGACGCACGATAGCAATGAGCACCTGAACTCCCAGGACAAAGCCAGTCTTGAAAACAAGGAACCCTGAAGAGGAGTATGAGGAGATGGTGTCACGTTCTAAATGGAGTCACTCCATTCTCATCCTTTGAAAATTAATCAGAGCAGGAGCTCAAGAGAAATAGTTAATAAGATTGCCCATCTAAGGTCCATGACTGGATAGCAACTTACATTCTTGCCATTTTTACCTGCTATTTGTATTTATAGTAAGTCTTAGACTGAGTACAGTTAGCCTTGGTGGCTTTCTGGGTCTCTATACATAGTCTATAATCCAGACATCTACAATCTGAACGTCTACCAAGGCTTCCTGTTGGACCCTTAACCACACCAATCCAACTCTAGTCTCAGACTGGTTATTCTCAACCAGTCCACTATGTTCTCCTTTACCTAAATGCCAAAAACCCCAGACATTCTCTTCCTGCCCCCAGTCCAGTAATATGGAAATTCCTCCTTCACTATAATGAGCCACAACTGGGTCCATGCTAACTTTTCTGTCTTGTGGCCAGGCTATGTTCTCTAGTATCATTGATGTTAACTGGTCCTGCCACCCTGTCAGCCTTTTGCCTGATCTCACCTTTACAAAAGTTTCTTTTGACAGGATAACAACCATTACTCAGGATACCACCTGGGAACAAGTCAAGGCCACCCTATTACTAAAGGCAAATAGGGGCTTCACTTGCACTGCCCTTCCCTGCCTAGTGCAGACCTAGACTCTAAAGACCCCAGCCCCATTGACTCCTTGATGCCCCCACACTAGCAGAAAGTGCCCCCGAAAAGACCATGATGCCATTGCCTCTGATATCTTTAAATATTTCTGCTACCTCCTACTCAGGCTCCTGTGATCATAAGATAAAGTATCCCTATAGAATGGGGAGTCAGGTACCATGCTACGATCAAGAAGGCAATCTCAGGTCTTCGATAGCCTCTTTAGAGTATGAATCATACCCTTGCTTATGTATTCCTTGGGTCCACTAACAGCAAGTTTTTGCCTTCTACTAAAATATTGTCATGGAAAAGATGAAGACTTTTACCAACCTGTCAATTTTCTTGGATGGTACTCAATTGAACAACAAATCAGGGTCCCTTGAATACTTCGCCCATTGACAGTAGGAAGTAGCTCCAGAAGAAATGACCTCTGCCCATACTCCTTGACCTGTACCCTTACTTATTAAACAACAAAGGGGGGAATGTTAGCATGTTCTCTACCTCAGATCCTCAGCACCTCCCACTTCTCTTCCTGGGGCAGCTATGTCTCTTACCCCCAGCTGCCTCAGCAGAATACCTTCCACACAGACCAGAACTCCACCCTGCCTAGAACTCTCCCGGGATAGGTCCCCACACTCTGCATAGCTGTGCACACAGAGCACCTCCTACCTTTGGCCTCTATGTTGTATGGGTGCCCCTGAATAGGGAGAGGCACCATTTCTCCCTTTCCCATTGTGGAGGTGGCCTTGTTAACCAATGCTGGCAATAAGCTACTTTTCCTGGTTAAAAAATTCACTACCCAAGGTAAAGTTAGCACTGAATAACCCTAGACAAATTCTAACCAGTATGATGGCATTTAATAACCATAAAACTAGTCATAGCTATCATTGGGCTTCAACTTTAATCATCTGAGGCTGGATATTGAAATATTATTTGATATAAACTTGTTCCCATCTTCAAGTATTTGTAATAGTGGAAAAAAATCCCCAGTTTTTACATTTAATGTCGATGGTCTGTACAACCCACAAATGAAACTGGACAATGAAATTTTTCCAAAAAAGAACCTGAACCCCCTGCAGGGTTTTCTATTTTAACAAAATGGGTGGAAAGTTTGAGGCATTCTACTTGCCTGCTTAAGAAGTTCACCTTTTCCTTCCACTGATTCCTAAATGATGCTGGAGATACTTGGAGTAGAAGGCAATAATTATCACAGGGAAAATGAGTTCTGTGTGGATGGTGGAATTATTGTAGGGTGCAGGGGACCTGTAAGTCCAACAGGCCTCTTTTTTACATAGCTTATGCTTGTTTCCCAGCATCTGACAGGTACCTTTCCTAGAGAGGTCATCATTAGGCCTACTTGGTACAGGCAGTAAGAGTAGGAAGAACATTTGGTGCTGGCAGTAAATAATCTACCTCCCCCCACCCAACTTTACCTTGAAATGGCACTCCATTGGGGCAGTTCGAAACCATATAAGGTAACAGGATCCCTTAAATTGACCTTCAGGCGAGTCTCCCAATGAGAGTCCTAACTGAGGGCTTTAACCAAACTAACAGTAGTCAAGAAGCTTTCCACAACTTCCCTGGCACCTTAATTCTCATTTCTGAATAAATTTTGCTTCTGCTCCAACTTTCCCTCTCTCATAATTCTTTATTTGGCAAAATCAAAAGGAACCCAATACAATACCACCACCTCTCCAAAGACTGTCCCTACAGAGCCTCTGCTCTCTTGCTCCTCACTTTCCAGAGTGGAGGTCTGGCCCTCACATTCCTGGGGATGTTCATGTTTTTGCCACCCTGTTCCTGTTGAGTTGAGCTGAACACACCCATGTGTAGCTAAGAGTTACCAGCTTCTCTAACATCTAAGATCAGAGTTTATATTATAGTTTCTATCTCTTCACTTCACAAAGAGCATGTGACTCAGCCTTTCCAAAGTGGAATTTTCAGATTTCCTGCAGAAGCCTAGAAATGCCAGTTCTAGGTCCCTATACCAGAATGTCTATGGCCTGAACCTGGGTGGAGACCAGGGAAAAGCAATTTTCAAACTTTCCCTCTGGGCCCCACCCACTGATTGAAAAGAACAGATAGTCTTAATGCTAGATGCCAAACTGTGCTGGACAAATACAATATAAACAGAGGTGGAAGCATCTTTGTTCCCTCCAGATTATTTCTTTCACATGGAGAATTAAAGGAAGGAAGAGTTCCTAGAAGGGCTACTACTCTATGCAAACAGATGACTGAAGAAGCAACGAGGGTCATTGTTTTTAATTTTTATTGTTTTGTGTAGTTGTTATATAGAACTGTTACAGTTATACAGATCTACAGTTACCTAAGTCAGTACAATCTTTTTAAACTATTTTCCCCTTCCATTGCTCTCTCCCATTCTTTCCCTCCCATTCTCACTCAGGATATATCCAGTTTAATTTTTGCATAGTGTCTGGTGAGTATCACTGTTGTATTTGTTAATCCTTCTTCTACAATTCATGTACTCCCCCTTACCCTCCCAAATACAAAGAAAGTAACAAACAATACAAAAGAAAAAAAAATCAAAAATGGCAGCAATGGCATCTAAAGAGTATCTCTTGTTTCCTTCTTTGGAGTTCATTTCATAGAATATTGTTTAATATATTATCTGTCCATAGCTATTAAGCCTTGTCTCACTACTCCTATGCATGGCTTCCTATGGCTAATGACAGGGTCCAATATAATTTATCATATCGTGTTTTTATTTGTTTGTTTTGGTCATTCAGTGTGTTTACCTGTAGTAAAGGCACATTCTAGTTACAACAAATGAGGGAAATCAAGAAGCCTATGTTTTTTTGGTTCTGGCTTACTTTGCTTAATGTAATATTTTTCAAGTCCTTCCATTTCCTTACAAGTGGTCCACTATCATTCTTTCTAATGGGTGAGTAGAATTCCATTATATATATGCATATATATGTGTGTGTATATATGTATATATATCACATGTTCTTGATCTATTCATTCACTGAGGGACATTTAAGTTGATTTTGTATCTAGGCTATGATAAACGGTGCTACAATAAACATAGTTGTGCTGATGGTTTTAGTTTGGCCTCATTTGTGTTCCGTTGGATAAATGCCCAGGAGTGGGATTGCTGGATCACAGTCTTTTGGGAACCTCCATGCTATTTTCCAGAGTGGCTCAACAAAGTTACATTCCCACCAACAGTGTAAAATGGTTCCTTTTTGGCCACATCCCCACCAGCATTTGTTATTGTTCGTTTTCCTGATAATGGCCATTCTAACTGGAGTGAGGTAGAATCTCACTGTTGTTTTGATTTCCATTTTTTATGGCCAGTGAAGTCTTCATGTGTCTATTAGTCATTCTTTTTTAATTCCTCTGAGAAGTCTCTCTTTAGATCTTTAGCCCATTTATTTGTTGGATTGTTGTGCTTTTCAGGGCTTACTTTTGGGGTGGGGGTTAATTTTTTAAGCTCTAAGTGAATTTTGGATATGAGGCCCTTGTCTGATGTACAGCTAGTGAAGATTTCTCCCATTCTGTGTGGGTTATAAAATCAACCCACAAATATTAGTGGTCTTTCTGTAGGCCACCAATGAGAGGAGTGATACTGAAATCAGGAAACTCCATTTGTAATAAATAACCTCAAAAAATAAAATACTTAGCAATTAACTTAACCAAACATAGAAAGGACCACTACTGTGAAAACTAAAATGTGTAGAAAACTGAAGTTATATGTCACCCTGCGCCCGAAGCAATTCGAGATCGATCAAAGACCTTGAGTTAAAGCAGGTATACCCTGAAAACTTTACAAGAAGGAATAGGAGATACACTAGGTCTGCTTGGCACAGGTCAATGTGGAGGGAGGACATGGAGAAATGACTGAGGGACAATGTAGAAGGATGCCTAAGGGAAGATATGGACGATGGCTGAGTGAGAACATGGAGGGATGACTAATGCAGAATGGAAAGAAATGGCTGAGCGACCATGTGGAAAGATGACTGGGAGAAGACTTGGCGTCTGACTGTGGGAGGGTGTGGAGGGATCTATAAGGAAGGAAGAGAAAGAATGGCTGAGTGAGGAGTAGAGGACTCTAGGATGAAGTAGAGGCGTGGCCATGGAGGAGCTGAAGGATGCCAAAGGATGGCTGCTTTCCCTTCACAAGTGAACTGTCACCAGCAATTGTTAGAGGCTTGTCTCCCCAAAGCCTAAAGGAAGCATCAGAGTTCTGTGAGAGTATTTAGAGGTCTGCCTTTGAAGGATGACTGACTCATGAGGGGAAAAAGTCCTCCTGGTAATGACCAGTATCTCCTGAAGTGTCACTTTCCCTTCTCTACTGTATGTGGACACAACAGAGAGATAGTCTTATGGAAAGCCAGATGTGAAATCCCACCATACCCTGCAAACACTGCTGCAAACACTGCTTGGACAAGTCGGCCTCAGGAGCAGGGAGAAGCAGCTGTTTGCTCTAGTGAGCACCTCACAGTGCTGTTCCCAGCTGGGCTAAGCAGCTTTCTCAGACTGGAGGCCACAAGAATGACCTCTGCCTCTTAGGTAAGGAGGAAGAAGACAAGCAGAAAAGAAACAGACACTCTAGATTTAGAATATTGAGCAAGAAGCCACTCAAGCGTACTTGTTGTTCAGGACAAAATATATCTTCCTCTGAAGACAGTGACACCTTCCAGATACCTGCTCTTTATCTTTCTCGTAGTTTTTTTTTTTGTTTTCATTTCATTAAAATATGCACATAATGTGGTGCTGGCAATTGCCCATGGTTAAACTTAGCTACATAATTAAACTCCTCACCCACTTCCCACATTGATCATTTTTATTCCTGGGAATTCTCACTAAAATGAAATCTGCCTTAACAGGATCTCAGCAAACGCTCCACTGCTGCTAGGTGCTGGCAACTAATACCTGTAATCCTACTACTCAGGAGGCTGAGATCTAAGGATCACAAATCAAAGCTAGCCTAGCTAGGAAAGTCCATGAGGCTGTCCTGTCTAATTAACCACTGAAAAAGCCATAAATGGAGGTGTAGCTCAACTGGTAGAATGCTACCCTTGAGTGAAAAAGCTAAGGGACAACATCCAGGTCCCAAGTTCAAGTCCCAGTACTGAAACAAACTAAAATGCTCCATTGCTAAGAAGTTTAAAACATTCTCTTGTTTTGTAGTGTAACTAATGTAAGAAAGTGACATAAACAACTGCAAATAAATCATTGTCATTTATGCTCCATTTATCCTATTGGAATTTATAAGGCAACTTTTACTTTTGTAATTAGTTTGTGATGGTTCTCCCCATCACTGGATTGCACTAATCAACATCACAAAAGTAAGTAAAAAATCGTCTGCAAGACGTCATTTCTCTCTGGACACACTTCTCCCTTTTCCACATTTTAGATTCATGGCAGGTAATAACTTTTTCTTTGCATTGGTTATTGCTGAAGTTTTTTTTTACACTAAATCTTAGTAAAGAGTAGTAACAAAAGCAAACAATCCCATTATTCCAAGCTTTCTGGTGACTTGTTTTAAGGCTTGCAGATCTATATGAAATCATACATGGTTTTGAGCCGAAAAGAATCTTAGCCATCACTGGCCTCTTCTGCCTGGTTTTCACATCTGCTTGAAGCCCTCTGTTATTTTTGTTTAGACAAACCATGGCCTGTTCAAGGACACCGATTATATTGAACAAAAAAGCTAGAACTATAAATTAGACTGCTTGAAAACTATTTCCTGCTGACCCATTGCTAATTCATTACTCTGTTGTTAATTACTAGATTGTGATGGGATGTATCATTTTAAGATACTTTGCTGTGTCCTGTGAGTTAACTAAAAGTCCCTCAACTTTGTATTTGTGTCCCTTGATCTGAGTTATACTTTACTGCAGTCAACTGTGCAATCTCCATGGGTCCAGGAAAGCCCCAAAACAATTTGGTGTAAGAAGCAAAGTACCCCACAAACAAGTAATGCTTTTTTATTATTATCTTAAAGAAAACATCCCCAAATTCAGGAGACTATTTTATTCCTGTTCTGTTCTGGCAATAAAGTGTCAATAATTTTTCAGAACTCCTCCAATGGTCAGGACTGAGCTAATAGGCAACAAAGCCGCTCCTTCAATTTGCCACTCTGTTAACTCTGCTTATTTCTCATCTCTTGCATCCTTATTTAATTTAAAGCCAATATCTATACCTCTGAACTCAGCCAAAGATGTACTGAAGTGTTGTCTTCCCACGAGTGCAGACAATCTCCCATCTCAGCCCTTTATCTCTTTATTTGGCACATAGGGACAAACCTAACTTGGAACTTCTGGATTTGGAGATTGGGGTTTAAAAACTGGGTCTCCGCTTCATGCATATAAAGTAATATCTCATAATCTGGCACAAAATAGTTGTTCTAGACTTTCTGTTTATTATCAGTGTGATTGTTAAAGATGATTCATGCATGAACTTGGCTTATGACAGGGATGAAACTTACTGGAGTTACCTTTGTCTTTCTGAGACTAACTTACTTTACTTAGCATAATTTTTTTTCTTGGTCCATCTCTTCATCTATAAATGACATAATATTATTGCTGTTGCAATTTTCCAAGACTAGCACATAGAGAGACTTTGGGTTCAGCAATCTTTGATGAGAGAAGAGAATTTCCCTCTGGGTGAAGCAGAATGTCTTGAGGATCTTTTTGATCATTCAGATCTGGTTGCTTCAGGGAGCACCATCACCCTTCAAAAGCTGGAGTGATTGCTAAGGGAATAGACAGTGAGTAGGACAGACCATCGTCACTGCCTGGCACAAGGCTTTGCCTCTACAGTCCTGGGGCCATCAGGGCTATTGAAAAAAAGAGTCAAAATCTCTTCCCAATTCCAAGTTTTATAGTGCAACCCAAAGGGTCTAGATTCCAATGTCTGGGCAGTGGGGTGAGGGGAAGAGAGCCCAGTAGGATTAATGTGCACACAAGAGGAATACGTACAGGCTGTCAGTTATCTACAGAAAGCAATTTCTGTATTTCCAACTACTGTACAATTTCTCCTCCATGTTAGACGCATTTCTCTGTGGGAACAAGACTTAATTCTAAGAACTCTTTCCAGCAAGATCACTCTAGTTCTCATGGCATCCCACCAATCTCAGTGTAACACAGCCAATTATACATTAGTTTTTTTCTTTTTTTTCAATTTTGGCTTCTAACTCCTCCCTTCCCCATCTCCCTGCATGGATTATGTCATAGGGAAAACAGCCAATGTTTAACTATGCTTTTCATTACTTTCTTACTCTGGCTTTAAACATGTTTCCATGCCAAAAACTATGGATACTTATTTTTTTCTCTGTGTGAGAAACTGTAATCTGTCAAATTTTACACTATGCTGTTTTTTCAGACTTGGGAAAACTTTGCATTGAGTCTCCTGGGCTCTGCATCATGCCTTTGAAGTTTCTAGGGGCATATGTATGTCTCAGGGATTTGCCAATTGGCAGTTATTGTGTTTTATGCTAGATTTGCAGAATACTGCTTTGTACAGCATCCAGTCCAAAGGACAACTTTGTACCTAGTACAGGAGGTATTGTATGCACAACTGTGATTTCAGTGGACAAGTTAGACCATTTAGTAATGTCTTCTGCTACAGTCACTCTTTTGTTGTTGTCTGATCTTTCATTTATTTTTCAAATTTTGTGTTCATTATTATTAAGTAGCTGTACACGAGGGTTATAATTCAACATGTCACTTTAGAAGCACAATGTATTTTGATCAGTGCCACTCCTTTCATTACGCTCCTCCATCCTTCCCAAACCCACTCTCAGTTTTCCTAGTTTCATGGGATCCAGATTGATTATTATGACTGAATTCTCCCCCTTCATTCTTTTCATTCATTACCATCTCCCTTTACCTCTCCACACATATGTTCAGTATCAGATTCCTGGTATTTGATTTCGTTACACTGACAGTTAGTTATTTAAGGCGTTACATCATTTGAATTCTCCAATACAAATACCATAACTCAGTTAATACAGTAGTATGCATGTGCCTATGACCTTGTATCTGTTTAATTATATATTTATAAACTGGGAATAGATGGTAATTTTTTATCAACCTACTAAACACATTTTAAGAAGTTCACAGCAAGTGTGAAAAGACAAGAAAAAGAAGGCATCCAAATGGAAACCAATGAAGGTAAACAGTATTTGTGGGTAACATACTTTCTTTAGAAAACAATGTGGAACCTACAAAACAAGAAAGACCCCCTACCAACCTTCTAGAGTGAAAATTCTGGAGGACAGTGGCGAGGAGGTTCCTCATTCTAATGGCCTTTTGAGCTGTATGGACTCCAGAAGATGTAAGCTTAAGAAACAAAATGAGAATGCAGGGGCCAAATATTATACCACAAGTATTACACCAGATAGGGGTCCCAGAAAAGGTAGCTGTCAATACAACCAGGACTGGTACCTTCCTATGAAAGTTATCCTTGTTGGGCGGGGGCCTTCCTCCAGCTTTGTGGATTAATTTGTGGATCTTAATTTGGACTTGTTCTGATCTGTTAACCCAAAACAACAGTCTTCCTTTAGTAACACACACACACAGACACACACAGACACACAGACACACACACACACACACACACACACACAACCATGAGCTATGTAAAATTATTGACTCCCTTCTATTGTGTAGCACTACTATTTGTCCCTAGTACATAAAAATATGCTTGTTGTTTATATTTTTATCTTCTAACCTTCCATAACTGTATAACCTAATAAATCTAGGGTGAAACATAAACTAGGAATCTAAATGTCTTGACATACTTAAAGAACTGCATTTTATTTAAACATATCCCCATTAAAAATTACAGTTATAGGGCTGGGAGTGTGGCCTAACAGTAGAGTGCTTGCCTAACATGCACGAAGCCCAGGGTTGATTCCTTGGTATCACATACACAGAAAAAACTGGAAGTGGTGCTGTGGCTCAAGTGGTAGAGCATTAACCCTTATAAAGTGAGAAAGCTCAAGGATAGTGCCCAAGCCCTGAGTTTAAGACTCAGGACTGGCAAAAAGAAAAAAGAAATATATAAGGTAATACTCTGATAAATAGTCAATTTTGAAGGAATATTCTGAAATGACATCATAAGCAAAATACTCTATACAATTTCTAGAAAAAATCAAATTTGTGAATTAGAGTTTGGAAATGATTTCTTAAATGCCACATTGAAAGAATGATTGATAAAATAACAATTTGGCCATGTAGCCATTATCAAAATGAGAGTATTGCTCTAGCACAGCCACCATTAGGTGAAACACTTCCCAGACTGGGGAGATCATAGCAAAATAATGACTTGGCAAATAACAGGAATCCCAGTTGTTTCCTCCAAACTCAATACCAAGAAAACAAACAGATCTAACTTTTGTAGTGGCAAATATTTTGATAGGCTTCATCTAAAGAAATACGATTATGTAATCAGCTCCTGGATTCTCAGCCTTTTGCATCATTAGGGAAAAGCAAATGAAACCCAGGAGAAATTGTCAGTACACACTTGTTAAAATGCCTAGAATTCACTTTACCACAAGTGAATGAGAATGCAAGGGAGATGGAACTCTTGGTTAACCACAGGTGAGTATCAGTCACTAGACCAGGCTCAGTGAAGTACCTCATGCCTCCATGTTTGGCATTCTGCATGCTTCTGTTTCTATGAGATCCTAAAAATCTCAAGTCATCTAGTTACAGAAAGCAGACCAGTGGTTACTGGTTTATAGAGGGAGGCAAGATGAGCAATGGAGAAATCCCATAAAGCCACAAGGAAATCTTTAGATCAGACGGGTAAGTGTGCGTTATGTGTGCCTCATTGACTGTGGCAATGGTGTTGCCAGTGTTTCTGTCAAAATGTAGGAAAATGTACCCTTCAGTTGTATCCAGTTGATTTCCTATCAACTATATCTCATGAAAGCTTTTAAGAAAACACCAAGCTAATGTGATCAATAATGAATAACTAGCAAGTTTATGGAAACATTTGCCAAAAGTCTCTTAGCAGAAAGTTTCTTCAGAGGAGAGAAATGAAAGCATCTTAGGCTTAATGCTCAAAGAAAATCTTTTATTACTGAGTCATGGTTACTTGGAACTAACAAGCAGAAGTTACTGCACAAATGACATTCACAATTTCAACAATCCCAGCAGTCATCAGACAATATGTCTCTGTATATTTATCCTTAAAATATCTTAGGAAGCAGCCCAATTGGCTTATCTACAATCAAACTGAAAAATTAATGAGGTGTTGCTGCAATCAGTTAAACTCCAGAACTCAGATGAAGGAAGATCTTAACTTTCACAAACAAGATGATCCCACATTCTGTTAAAGTCTGATAGTTAAATAATTGTTTGGTTCTAAAATACTCTTTCTCAAACAATCTCTTTAGAGTTAATTTTTCATATACTGGCCTGGATCCTGAAATTGTTCATCTGGAGAAATCAGCCAACTCCATACCCAATAGGTCTGGCTTGCTAGGCTGCCTGCTAATGTATTTCAAAATGGATGTAAATGACTGAGTGCCTAGGCCTTCCTGTGGCAATATGCAAAGGCTGGGTGGCTTCTAAGGTGTCAGTAACCTGGTAAAGGGATTGTCATAAATATTCAAGGAAGATAGTAGAAACATTATAAATTGGGTCTTTTGTTTCATGGAGAGTATAGTTATTAAATGAACCTGCTTAGGATGCATTTTATAACTTTTGTAAATCTGAGAGTTTCCTCACACAAAAAATGGGTTTAAAAATTAATATGTGGGTGCAGGTAGCCAACTTGTGTAATGCAGCTACTCAGGAGACTGAGATTGGAGGATCATGGCTAAAGCCAGCCTGGCATGAAAGTCCATGAGACTCTTATTAACTACCAAAAAGCTGGACATAAAGCTTTGGCTGAAGTGGAAGAGGGCTGCCTAGAGTAAAATTGCTCACGGACACGACAGTGAGTTCAAGCCTCAGTACTAGCACCAAAAAAAAATAAAAGCAAAGTTAACCTGGTTCTAGACACTGGTGGCTTGTGTCTGTAATCTTAGCTACTCAGGAGTCTGAGATCTGAGGATCATGGTTCAAAACTTGAGTAAGTATGGGCCGGGAGTTTGACCTACTAATAGAGTGCTTGCCTAGCATGCATGAAGACCTGGGTTTGATTCCTCGGTACCACATACACAGAAAAAGTGC
This sequence comes from Megascapheus bottae, assembly GCF_031878675.1. Classification (NCBI taxonomy): domain Eukaryota; kingdom Metazoa; phylum Chordata; class Mammalia; order Rodentia; family Geomyidae; genus Megascapheus; species Megascapheus bottae. The sequence continues at coordinate 60,380 of NW_028327395.1, read as the reverse complement.
TGGAAGTGGTGCTGTGGCTCAAGTGGTAGAGCTCTAGCCTTGAGAAAAGTTCAAGGACAGTGCTCACGCCCTGAGTTCAAGTCCCACGACTGGCCAAAAAAAAAACAAACAAACAACTAGCCTAGGTAGGAATAATTTATGAGATTCTTTTATCCAATTAAACATCAAAAAGAAAAAGCCTTAAGTGGACCCATGGTTCAAGTTTTAGAGGACCATCCTTTAGTACAAAAACTCTGGGAACATGCCCAGGCCCTGAGTTCAAGCCCCAGAAGACACACACACATGCACATGTGGGTATTATTGGAGAGAATTAAAACAAATGTCACCAACAAAAGCCTCATACAAAATAACTGACACAAAAGTGATAGCAATTTCTAAGTTAGATAATTGCACTCAAACTTAAATTGCCTGAAGCCCAAATAGGTGATATATTCTTTTACATATTATGATTAAATTTCTAGTCAAATGCCAAACACTTTGCACTCAGGATAACTTGTTTAACAAACTTAAAGCTCCAAACACCTTTTTACAGTTTTTACTGTCTATAAGCACTATTTCATAAACATTAAATCACTTAATATGGAATTCATAGAAAAGCTACTCTTACATTTAATCCCATTTATGTATGGGCATACATACATACTTAGAACTTCAACTTAATGTTGGTAAACGACTGAATTATGTTTTCTAGAAATAATACTAAGAAAAACATTAAAAATAATCAAACTAAATCTAGAATTAAAAACTAAGAATAATGGAATTAAGTTTTCCCAGATACAGGACTAAGAGAGATTAATTTTGGATCAGTGATAAAAAGATAATAGTAAACGCTAAGAAAAGGTACAAAGTAAAAGAGGCTTGCTTTGTTGTGTTTGCGTTCGGTTGTCTGAAGCCATGAATGCTATGTAAGTTGGAACTCCATCAGAATTGAAGAACATATTATATATTAACTTTCAAAGAGGGAAATTTAATAAAAAAAATCACACCATGAAGAGTTTATATACACACTCCAGTGGCAGAAGGAAAATGAACTCAACATTTTTCGGTTATATCCTACAAGTAGGCACTGAGAAACCCTGTGTTATTTATCCCACCCACTGCCCAGCACAGCACATCACTCTGCAGCCCCGTGGCTTCCCCTGCCAGCCATGCAGGCCCCAGATTAGAAAAGAACTCCGGGTGTCCCAAGAAGAATATACTGATTATGATCTCAAATCTATTTTGTCAAATATCAAATCTATTTATTCTTTAACTATACTGACTGTAGCCAACAGTGCTAGCTTTGAGCAAAAGAAGCTCAGGGACAGTGCTTAGGTCCTCTGTTCAAGCCCCAGGACTGGCAATAATAATAATAATAATAATAATAATAATAATAATAATAATTTTTTTTCTTTTGTGGAGACAAGGTCTGGCCAAACTAACCTCAAATTCATGATCCCACTGCATCTACTCCCCAGTGCTGGGATTACAGAAATAGCTATCATGCTTGGTTTAAACCATTACTAACTTCTCTGTCCTTGGACTTTCTCAAGGCTAGAGCTCTACCACTTGAGCCACAGTATCACTTCCGGCTTTTTCTATGTATATGGTACCGAGGAATTGAACCCAGGGCTTCATGAATGGTAGGCAAGCCCTCTACCACTAGGCCAAACTCCTATCCTCTAATTTCTTTTTTTAAGCTAAAACAAAATATTAGCTAGCCCCACCCCTAAGGAATCACACTCCTTCTCCATGCACCTTGTTTAGTTTCTTAACTGAACTTGATGGTGAGTAACCAGGGGCTGGGACACCGAGCACGGGAGTGGGATCCAGTGAGTACGGACACATCAGATCCTTTGGAACACTGACATCTCACATTCTGTTTATGTCCACATAGCTAAAATACTAGAAAACGTGGTGAGAAAACAAGGTTGATCCAAGAGTTCCCCAGTGTCCAATGTGGGGTCATCCTGTTAAATCCTGGGTGTTCAGAAGCCCGTAAGGACCACTGGCAGAATTCAGGCCTAGCTAGGTGGCCATACACCAAAAACAGTCTCTGGACACCGTTCAGCAAGTGATAGGTGTTTGCTGAGAAGGGATTGCCTCTACCAGGAGGACTTTTGTTCTGCACAGCAGAAGGGGAAAGTTCCAGAAAGAAGGGCCCAGGCAATATTTTGAGGAAAGAAAACAGTGAGATGAGTAAGCAAGCAGGAAAGGACCGTTCTAGTGAAGGGAGGGGTGCTGGGCTGGGGTCTTCATTGTGCATGCAGGGCCCTGACAGTGTAATGGAGATAAGGCTAGGATTATTTGAGGAGACATGTGTGTGAATCCTGAAAATGTCTGATGCCTTCAGTAGTCTGTGATTTTCATCAGCATGCACATACAAATGCATCCCTATGCCAGGCAGGCATGGTAATCAGGGTAATAATCTTGCCCACTTCCTAACTCCTTGATTTCCTGCTGGACTCATTATGCTGTGATCTTCCTCATGTCTCAGACATAGCAAGTGATTGCCACCTGCCAGTCACTATCACCTCTTTCTCCATAGCCTAGTCTCTTTGCCATCAACCACCACGCTGTGCTCAGTGTGAAGTCACTCCATACCAAGCCAGCAGAATGAGGCCAGAGTATTTAAGCAGGATTTTGATATGTACAATGCTTAGGAATTAAGATTCAAGATTTCTGAGCTAGAGCATTTATTACTATTAATACGTGGGGACCATTTGACCCTTGATTGCAGGGTTAAGAAGAACTTGCAGGACAAAACAGGACTATTCTAGAATACTCAAACATCCATGCAAACACCCTGTGGCTTGGTAAAAAGCAGCAGTTGTTGCATGCCCAAGGTAAGGTGTCATGGCTGGGCAGGATTTTGGTACCACACCATATATGTGGTTATGCATTTAGGGGTGACTGATCACAAGATATGGTACATGTTCAAATGGACTCAGAGTCCAAGTACTGAAGTTGGAGAGATACCCTACACCAAGACCTTTATTTCTGCTCACCCAGAAACGACTATTATCACACAGATCACATAAATATATGAATGACATTGAACTTTAACATTCTTTGGTTCATTCTCGATCATAAAACTCGCTGTCACATAATGAGAAATGCCATTTGAGTTACTCCTTCAAGCCAGGATTTTGCTGGGTTAGTGGAGATGAAGTCTCAATACCTTTTCTGCCTGGCTTGGCTTTGAACCAAAATCCTCTGATGTTCCAAGCTTTGCTGTTTCTTTTGCTTACATCATTTTAATTCTGAAATAAACATAAACTTTTCCTTCATTACACATGATGTATTTTCTAATCATTGCGATTCATGGAAATAGCAAATAAAAAAGGGTAACAGGACAGCTATTGTATATTTACTTAATATGAGTGCTATTTTCATGAGAACAGTCTGAGAATCTTTCCCAGCACTTCCCATTTCTTCATTCTCCACTTCCAAAATTTAAGGTGAACAAAGCCACAGAATAACAAATTGAGAGTAAATAAACAAGTTCAGCCTTGGAGTGACGTTCCTTAAAATTTGGGGGTCAGAATAAAAGCTAGCCACTGAGTAAGAGAGACAATCTAAAATTACCTCTGCCTTACAGCATTATATATTATATGCAAAGTGTTCATCAGTAGGTCAGAGAAATAAATACATGGGTTCAGAGTATCTATCTATCTATCTATCTATCTATCTATCTATCTAGCTATCTAGCTATCTTCCTAAGAGTATCTATCTGTCTGTCTGTCTGTCTGTCTGTCTGTCTGTCTGTCTGTCTATCTATCTTCCTAAGAGTATCTATCTATCTATCTATCTATCTATCTATCTATCTATCTATCTATCTATCTATCTACCTATCTTCCTACCTAGCATCCATTTTCGATCTACACTCTATCTCTATCCATCCATTGACTTCTATGGATCTATCATCTATGCAGCCAATACTGTTATTTGAATTCAGAGTTTCATGCCTGCTTAGCTTGCTCGGCTGGTGCTCTGCTATTTGAGCCAGGCCTCCAGCCCAACTTTTTGCTGGTCATATGTAGATGGAGTCTCAAGGATTTTTCTGCCGAGGATGGCTTCAAACAAAGATCCTCAGGATCCCATCCTCCTGTGTGAGTATTTGGCACCAGCTCTTCCACAGTATCTACGTTATGATGAAGAAAACGACGATCATTTATTTCTGCCTCCTGCCCTGCCCAGCACACTTACCTGCTTTGGATACGAAAAAGCAAATACAGGCTCACTGTATGCCAACACTGCTTTTAGACGAATACACTTCAGAATTACTTTAGGTATCATCTTTACAGGGAAACCAGTAAAAGGTATGCTGCCAAGCTATTAGAATTGGCTCTTAGTAGAGTCACCAGAGACTACAGAAGAGGGATCACTGCAGATATGTGTGTTCCCTCCATGGGAACTACACACTCATGACAGCAAAGTACACACTGGATTATTCACTTTACCTCCTGTCCCTTACCCAGCATACCGTCTTTGCAAGGACTCCATAGGACAGAAGTGGTTCAGTATTCCTAGATTACATAGCTGGACAGATAGTCTTCCAGGCAGGAACAGGTAAGGATCTATACCCAAATAAATGGACAAATCTGGACATTTAACTAGTTCTATTGCGTAAACACAATGTGGCATGATTACTCAGCTTGTTTGCTTGGCTGGCACCATACCATTTGAGCCATGATCTAGCACAGATTTTGCTGGTGAAATCATTCTTCCTTCATCTTTCCAAACAGAATATGTTTGTACTGCCTGCAGAAATTTTCCATGAAAATATATTAGCTAAGGCAAAATTTTAGTTTGCCATGTTTCTTAACAATACTTGCCAGAATGGCAGTTTTTTTTTAATATGACCTTTTCCTATTAGGTTATTTCCACTGGTATACATGCTCATTTTTTTCTATTAAGTAGATTCATTTTGATATTTTATTTTTTGGATCTACTCCAAAAACTGTGAGCACTATTTTTTTTGTGGTTGTAATAAACTGAATTGTCTCAAATTTTGCAAGAATAATTTAACACTGGATAAGTGTCTTAATGTTCCCATAAGAACACTTGTCATAATAATGAAATTTGTTTTAGAAAGTGCATTCTTATCACTCCTATGTACAAAAATGGAAGAAGTTCACATACTTTCTTTCTTCTTTTTTTTTGGTGGGCTATGGGGCTTGAACTCAGCCTGGGCACAGTCCCTGAGCTCTTCAGCTCAAGGCTACCATCATTCCCCTGGGCCTGGACGTTGTCCCTAAGCTCTTCAGCTCAAGGCTACTGCTCTACCCTTGAGCCAATTTCCCCACTTCCAGTTTTCTAGGGGTTAATTGAAAAATAAGAGTCTCAAGTTCTTTTGTGTCGTGGCTGGCTTTGAACCTTGATCCTCAGATCTCAGACTCATGAGAAGCTAGGATTACAAGTGCCGGCACACATACTTTCTTTCTTGATCCAACATCACATCAAAGTTCTATGTCAACTTTGTTCTCTTCAACATGGTCTTAGCATCTTTTCTATATCTTCTTCTGAATAAAAGATGTGACAGAAAAAACTTCACCATGGTCTGGGTAAATGTGAAAGGAAACCTGTAATATTTTGGGATCACTGGGCTAAAGAAAAAGTCACCCTAGAAAGAAAGGAAATGTCAGATGTGTGACAAACTGGCCTGAGATTGCCACACATAGCACCCACATGATTGAAGCCATCCAAAGTCACCAAATGAACACCGACCTTGGGAACCTCGAGTTCCTCCAGCAGAGTCAAGCACCACCCAGCCCCAGAGAGCCTCTTCACACTAAGAGAGCAAAGGGTCAAGCAAAGGGTGCTTGCTCATCCTGAGTTTTATTTCATCTAGCTGGTCAAACCCCAGGGATGACTGCAGGGTAATGTGACTACACAATACAACACATTGCAGCCTACCAGAAACATATTCTAGAAGAACAGTTCATGGCAGAGGAAAATAAATTCAGTACCACATTACAAAACATGGTGTACAGTAGAATTCAAACTCTGCTTTGGAAAATGTCCATATGTGCATAGGAAGAATAGAGATATTAAAATCAACAGTGTTTAGGTCTGGGAGGTGGAGTTACATCTTTTAAATAGTATTTTTCCTCCTCTTTCTTTCTTTTCTTTCTTTCCCCTTCCTTCCCTCCCCTCCCTCTCTCCCTTCTTTCCTTCTTCCTTTCCTGTTGATGTCCATAAACAGTTTCATTGAAACACATCTCTAATTATTCTTCAAATCTTGTCTTCACTGTTCTTGCACTTTGAAACACCTGTGACGGACTTATAGCCTTCGAAGTCTGAATCACTGGACTGAGAAAGTTTGCCTGATCTGCTTTAGGATGATTATAGTTGTTGTATTTCCCATTAGCTGCCCCTAGATGGCAGAAAAGATCCTAAGCTTCACACACACACACACACACACACACACACACACACACACACACACACACACACACACACACACACACACAACCTATTGCCCAAAAGAGAACTTGCAAATTTCCAATTAAGTTATCCTATAATAGTTGGTTCTTTCAATAGTACAAAACATATTTTCTATGTGTTTCACAAAACCACAAATAAAAAACTGCACTAAAATTTAGATCTATTCCTTCCTAAATATAATAAATATGATGCAATTTGTACTATTAAAGAAAGTCCTTACTTTAAATGTATTTATATATGCATTTATTCCTTCCTGCCTAATAAATATTATACAATATGCACCATTAAAGAGCCTCTCCACTTTTGCTGTATATATATAATGTGCTATTCTCATTACACTAAATATGACTTTTTGAGTTTTCAAGTCACCATTTACTTTAACTGAACTTAAATAGTATTCGAATTTGTTTGATTATCATTTGACAGCATTATATGGACATAACCACAAATTAGAATTTTTTTACAGTCAAATCTGACATAAAGCCCGCATACAAACTATATTGAGACCAGCTAAAAGAAGGATGTAAACTTGTATAGCTGAAAATGAACAATCCTGCTCTTTTCAAATATGGTCTCCTCATTTCTGAATAGGAAGACAAGATACACTGAACCGTTCAGTGATGGAGACCAGGAGTCTGGAACAATGTTTATTTCCACAGCCTTTCCTGACATTTTGATTCCTTTTCTGCAACTTTAAATTATGAACTTTTTGATAGACAGAAAAGGACAAATAGGACAATAGAAAACCCTCTACTGATGACCTAATGTAAATAATTTTGTGGTCTTTATCTTTCTTTTATGATCTGTCATAATTGTTGTTAAATCATTTAAATGTTGCAGACATCCCGAGGCTTCGTGAATAAGTGCCTAAGTAGTTTCTAGAGCATCAACATTTGCCTGTCCTGCCACTAAGTCACTTGAGAAACTTGCATACTACTTCCTAAAGTCCACTGAACATTGAAAACTCCTCTAACTTCCTAACATCTTTTAGTGATATAATATACTGGCATACTGTACATGTGTGTTGGTGTTGAATGTTGATATTGATTTCTCCTTTAAATTAGTGTAGTTCTTAGCACATTTTGTCTATAAATCTTTTTTTGCCAGTTCTGGGGCTTGAACTCAGAGCCTGGGCACTGTCCTTGGACATTCTGCTCAAGGTTAATGCTCAACCATTTGAGTCACAGCAGCTCTTGTGGCTTTTTCTCTGTATGTGGTACTGAGGAATCAAACCCTTGTCTTTGTGCATGCTGGGCAAGCACTCTACCACTAGGCCACACTCCCTGCCACAATTTTGTTTTCTATATGTTCTGTATATATGTACCATAGACCCACATTCCCGTGGAGCCATTTTAGCTATGTCTATCCTTTGCATGTCCAATATAGTACAGGTTGAACCAAAAGGCTTGACACTATGTACCTCTGATGTTGAAAGGCTCAGAAAATCTGAAATATCAGGCCATCTCATTTTGGATAATGTTATTTATTTATTCATTTACCTATTCAAAGCTGGACCTAAGGCTTGAACTCAGGGCCTGGGTGCTATCCCTAGGCATTATCTCTTAGCTTTTTTGCTCAAAGCTATTGTCCTATTACTTGAGCCATAACAACATGTTCAGCTTTTTGGTGATTAATTGGATTTAAAAGTTTCACAGATTTTCCTTCCTGGCTTGGCATCAAACCATGATTCTCAAGTCTCAGTCTCTTGAGTAGCTCAGAAAACAGGCATGAGCCACAGGCACCTAGCTAGGAATGTTAATGTTGATCAACTGAGTATGTTGTTGAACTATCTTTGTAACTTATGATACTTTTCTTTAGTAAATAATCAATGTGGTTACACTCTGATATCAGGAATCAGCTTTCGACCCACTTGAAATAAGAATCTCAGACTGTAGTCAGAATCATAAAAGATGAACAGATAGCAATTTTTTGTTTCTACTTTTCCTTTCTGGGCATTTCCTTGTCAAAAGTCTTCCCTTTCTAATGGAGAAAGGCCCTAGAATTGTTTCAGAAACTTTGAAAGTTCTGGGTTCTTTATCTCTAATTCCCATGTCCATGGTAAGAAGTTGATATAATACTTACTTGCCTTTCTACCGAGGAAAATTAGATTTGCCCTGCCCCCACATTAGACCAAATGCTTGGATTCTAATGCATTTTTTCGGGGGGGGGTCAGTTTGAGGCTTGAACTCTGGGCCTGGGTGTTGAACTCTTCAAGGCTAGTGCTCTACCACTTTAGACACAGTGCCATTTCTGGTTTCCTAGTGGTTAATTGGAGAGAAGAATCTCATGGGCTGGCTTTGAACTGCAATTCTCAGATCTCAGTCTCCTAAGTAGCTAGGATTACAGGCATGAGCCCCCAGTGCCTAGCTTGTTTTTAAATTCTTATAATCAGTTCTTTATTATTTTGAATGCTTAATTCATGATGATCTTTTTGGCCTGTGAAAGCTTTCTGTGAAAGCTGAATACTTAAAACATGCCCTGATTATTCTTCATATAAGTTCTTCTAGGAAATCCTTTGACAGCTAAGACCCTAGGTCTTAGGTATCCCAGGAAATTCTTTGGCTTCTACCCTGTGTCACCCAGAATCAGCAAAAATAAAGTGCTAGATTGCTTCCCTACCCCACCAAATCTTGGTTTAATCCAACAATTGGCATTCAGAATCAGCCTGAAATTTCACAGGGCCTAACCAAGACCATAAAAGCCATGGGGAGGAAACTCCCTCAACTTACAATGCCTGAGCAATTTATCTTACCTTGCGTAGTAGTAATTGGGGGGAACTGCTTCTTGAAAGAATTGGAACTGATATAAATAAAGCCCAATCAGATGCCCAGCAGTGAAAATTGCCAGCAGAACGCAGAGACAGCTGAACAGCAAAGGGTCAAAAGTCCGGCACCAGGACCACCAGGTACACAAGCCCAGGAATACAAAGAAGTAGACAGCTGATGTCAAAGATGGTAACATCATGCCTAAGGAGAAAGAAACACAGTCAGGTAACAGGGAACAGTCATAGAACTTCATCTTTCACTCAGCACATGTACAAATGGAAGTGATGTCATTTTCCTTTCTACATATGAAAATAATCACTCCAGTTTTCAAAATATTCACCACAATCTATCGATGTAAACAGAATATTGCTTATATGTATTGCAAAAAAGTCACACATGAAATAGTAATTTGACAAGTACTCTAAGAAAGCACTTGAAGAAATTATCCCAATGGTAGTTGAGCTGAAAAGATCAATTTTTCACATCTGTAGAATTTACATTTATATTCAAATGTTTCCCTCTTTCTTCTTCTGGAGTCTTTCAGAAGCATATGTAGATCCATTCCATTGTTTTCTTTAGAATCCCTTATATTTTTCTGTTGACTAAGACTTATAATAATATGCATGATGGCAGCTTAAGTCTCATGAAAACTTTGTCCTACCTGGTAAGGTCTCCAGAAGAGGACATGTAAGATCAGGCAACGCTTTATACATATTTTAAAATATTCTTGACCATTTAGAAAGATTACCTCATTGAAATATTGGGTTATTCCTTGAGGAATTTCCTATTTCCTTGCCCTGTCCCATGAAGAAGCAGCTATTTTAATTTAATTTAATTTAATTTTATGTGGCCTGGGTATGTGATAGTATATGGCTTTAACTCAGGACCTGAGCACTGTCTCTTAGTTTTTTCACTCAGATTCTATCACTGGATCCACAGCTTCCCTTTTGGGAGCTGATGGGAGAGAAGATATTATGGATATTTTTCCTGGGGCTAGCTTAGATCTGGGATCCTCAGATCTCAGCCTCCTCAGTAGCTAGGATTCTAGGTGTGAGCCACTGGCACCTGGCCAATTGACTTATTTTTGTCTTTGTAATGGAAACAGTTGGAGTGCTAGTGGGCAGCAGGATGGAAGGAGGGCAAAGAATGAGACAATATTATCATGGAATAAGTAAATGGTGGCCAAAATTGAAAGGAAGTAAGTGTCTGCGGTGGAAGACTGCTATCTAACTTGAGAAGGAAAAGAAATTTACCCTGGAGAACTCAATTAAGATTTCAAATGACTGCATGTATACAGACATGCCTCTGCAATATACTAGTCAGGGGTACATTCACATCACTAATTGAAACAGATCACCATTCAAAGGTTTAGAGGATGAAGAAGAGCTGTTATTCTGCTCTAAACACAGAAAATGAAGTGACTTAGATACGGAAAAAAAGATTATTTGATAGAGAAAACATCCCCAAACACCAAAACTACAAATGAACAGGAAAGGAACTCTCTATGGGTGGTTTGTATATGTGAGTGGCTTTAAAAAGCTTTAGTGTTATTCCAGTGTCCTGGAATAGAATTGTTTCCTTGCTTTTCTTTGCTTTAACCATGCTTTTCATTATTCCTTTACAGACCAACCTGTTTTCTCAGTAGATTCTTAGTAAAGATCATACTCACCTGAGGAGCCCAGTAAGATGGTCACCACAACTTTGCCTGCTGTGGTTATCATGTTGCCAATAAATTCCTTAAGCTTGGAAGCAACTGAGGCCAGCCTGCGGAACATTTTTAACTTTGCACTTTCTTCCATCTCTCCTTCCATCCCATCTCCTTCATCTAAATCCTCCTCATAGATTAGTGCTTCTTCTGAGTCCATTTTTTCTCCTCCAGCCTAAATAGAAAACAAACAAAATATCTTCCAGTGTACATCTTTGATGACTCAACATGGTAGGTGATACAGGTCCCAATTTCTGAATTAACCATACAGGTCAATTTCACCAATCAGGAAGCATTCAGATCACCAGTTTATCCCTAGGTTTCTGATAGCCCTGTACTGAAGTTCAAACATTTGGATCCATCCTGAAGAAGCCATTTCCTAGGAAAGGCCTCTAGTCATAGAATCCTGGGTAGTAACCTATGCGTGCTTGTTTTTGATAGGCAGAAGAAACTGAGACACATCTATTAACAATATCAATGTGGGGATGTCTGGGTTTGAGTCTTCAAATTTAGTTTTCCCTCGAGGTTCTGGTGGTTTAAACAGCAGCACCTAGCTGTCAGCAGGTCATCTCTTAGTTCACCACCTGCAGTGTTTTCTGCCCAGAAGATGAGCAGTCTCCAATTGCTTGGCTACTTATGGCAGTGTTTCTTAACCCTTACATTTCCAGAGATGCCACCCTGGCTGGCTCCTGGTGAGCACAGTGTAACTGCCATGTAGGGGAAACTCAAGGACCACATCTACACACATCTCCCTGTGCTACTTCCCACTGGGAATGCAATGCGGTGGGGATCTTGCTACTTTGTTGAAGTCTTGGTCGGGATTTTTATTTTTGCTCATTAGGAGGGTAAGGAATTTTAACAAATCTCCCATATAAGCAATAACTCTAAGACAAAAGATTCTGCCTAACTTGTGAAGCTGTTTGCATTTGTCCCTAGGCCAATAGCCTGCACATCTGAGGCAGCACAGGGCAGCTGGCCACAGAGCCACAGCACTTAGGCCCTGTCAGACATCTTCAAAGATGAAAGAGAGAAGCCTGGCCTCCAGGTTTCCATGTCACAAGTTCTTTCTGGAGATGTTCAGCTTAAACATTTGCACACTGATGGTGTCTGGTCCTCAGCATGTTTCATTCCCTGGCTGGGAGGGAAAAACCCAGGAAGGATAATACCATGGTTAAGGACATCCTGAATAGCCCTGAGGATTCTGAGAACTTCTGTTGATCAGGGAAGGTACAAACCACAGGAAATTGAGGAATTCAGGTTATAAATACACCTCCACCCTTCCCCCTCCAAATGCACATGCACACATGTATGCACATACACTCACACCCTCATAGACAACATGTACACACCCATGCCATACACACACAAATCCCACACACAACATACCCATAGAGACATATGTATACACATGTATACATACCTATGTCCACATACATGCTTTCAGAAATACACCCCAACAACACATGCATATACACAAACAATCCCTACATACCTATACATACATATACACACATATACAGATGCACCTCACATACTTACACAGATTTTCCCAACATGCATGTACACACCGTTGCACATTATCACCAAATGCACACACCTTTTGGACATGTGCATATGTGCATAGACATGTACACATACACCCCAACAGGACCTCATCTTGGGCTGACTCCTGTTCACACGGGTAAACTGGATTCCACTCTGTTCTATTGCAAGTATTTGGAACTGTGTACTTGTGTTTCATTCACATCCATGGATTTAGCTTAGCACAGTAGAGATAAACTTGAAGAGAACCATGTCTATCCTGAATACACAAAACATTTCCCTCTAAACAATATAATATAATAACCATTTTTATGGTATTTGCATTGTACTTGAACTTAGAAGCCATCTAGGGGTGTTTAAAGAGCATGTGGGGAGATGCACATTTCTATGCACTTTAGGTAAATGACTTGAGAATCCACCTACTTTGCTATCCACAAGGGATCTTGGAACTAGTAACTGTGAACATTAAGAGATCACTGCTTTTATATTTTTCCCCTGAAGCAGAAAAAATATCTCATGCTATTTTTTACAACAATGCTTGTATACATATAAGGCCAGTCCCCCGTCCCCCCCTTTATATGTGTGTGTGTGTGTGTGTGTGTGTGTGTGTGTGTGTGTGTGTGTATGAAGAGATACAGCAACAAAAATGTAAACAACTAAAAGATAAGCCAACAAGTTAAGCATCTCAGGAATAAATGCTACTCAAAAAAGTCACGTAGCATGACATGACTATGACTTAGGTTTCGAACCCAGGGAGGGCCTTCCCAAGGAGGTGAAATTTAAGCAAAGACCTGAGTGTCACAAAGTCACCAGCCATATGGAGGTCCCAGGGGACAGCATTCCTGGCAGATGAGGGAGATGGCCAAAGGCTCTATGGAGTGCCCCGAGGGAAGGGAATGTGTCCCATGCCATAACCTCTCCCACTCCCTCAGAGTACGACTCCTACATTTTCATTCCTCTAATTCTCACTGGCTGGCCATGCTTTATATTTCACAGAGGGAAGATGAGAAAGCTGTGTCTAGTCCATCAGATTACCTCTCCTCTGGCTGCCTATACCCCATACCCTCGGCCTTCCTCTTGGAGTTAGGCAAGCTGTACATGCCTCAGACAGTAGGTGGAAGTACAGCCTAGTCATTGACACTTCAGTCCTGTCTTACTTGGTCTCCATTTCTCTCAGATCGCTCCATTTAAGAAACAATATTCCCTGATTTCTGGCCTTAGCCATACACCCCTCTCTCACAAGTATTCTAACTCCCAAATGAAATTTTCCAAAAATTTTGGGTAGATATTTATTCCATGTGTCCATGCATAATTCCTCTTGAACCTGCTCTGATTGGACTTTGGGCTCTAATAAAGGATATGGTAGGCTTCATTTTACAAAGTACTTCTGTTCTCTAGTGGTTGCCTGGAATGAACATGAGTGGGAAGGAGCAATCAGAAGTGGAGCAGATGATGCTTGGGGGTGTGGGGGGGGAGTTGAGTTGAAGCTGAGAATCTACAGAGTATGGCTTGGCAGTCAAGCTGCCAAACCTGAGGTGGGAATGGCAGGTAGAGAGCCCAAGTCATTCCTGTCTTTATATCTTTTGTTGAGATAGAGCATCTAGAAGACTGTTTCGAAGTTCTGTCTGGAAGTACCAAGCCAGCAGCTAGCACAGTGGGTTGGACAGAAATGGTCCATCTGGGATTCCCTGGCACACTGGTAGATTTTACATGAGGGCTCTGCGGGGTTCCCTTAGAGAGAATTTAGAGGTGGCTCACCTGTATGCTGCCCACCTGAGACCACCTGACCTTCCTAGAAGCCTAGAAGCAGATCATGCAGGGAAAGATATAGGGAACCAGAACCTACAAACTCTTTGCCTCTGGAACTGGAGAACTCTTTGCCTTCCCTGCTAGAGGCCCCCTTTCCTCACACTTAAGGCAGAATCACTATTAGAATCCAGTCTGTATAGCATCACTTTCCTGGTGCCTAGAGGAGTGACACAGGGAAGGTCTCTCTCCTGGTAGGAAGTTTGTTTCAGCTCTTTCCTCACTTCCTTTGAAGAGGAAGGAAAAAAAGAACACATCCAGGGCCTCCTGGGTTAAGTTAACACACTGCAAAGTTTCCTATCAAATGACTTATGATTCAATTACAGAATGGCTACGGATGTAGATGAAATCAAATAGAAGTCTGGTCCAGGAGCCTTAGTGAGGTCACACATATGCATTGGGCTGACCTCTCCTGGGTATTTCTCCCTGTGATTTCTATCAACAGACCACACTGTACTTGAGACATTTGTTAGTTTTATACCACATTCCTGGGGTCCCCTTTTAGAAATGCTTTTGAAACCCTAAGCTGGGAGAGAGAACAGAGTGAGGTGGGCTCTGAAACTCCCTACTGTCCCAGATGGTGGGAGGCAAAACTATCATTCGTCACCTCCATTGGCCTGGCTTCTATGCCCACAGGATTTCCCTCTCAGTGATTCATCTGCTGATATGTAAACAGGAGCCCTCCAAGAGCAGAGACTCACCCCGTCGTATTTACTAACAGAAATCTTGCTTGCTGGAGTCTCCATCTGTCCCTGCTAAAAACTACAACTTGGTCTTTAAGCCAACAAGAAGTAATTGGATACAAAGATTTAATTCCCTTGGTTCCATGAGCTATGTACAACGAAGTGAACCCTACACAGTTTAAAGAGTCAAATGAAAAAGCTTGGAGACTTATTAGCCTTGTCAAAATCTGAGGCGCACAGAAAGACATTTTTAAAGTCCTTTGTTTCATCGCTTTTAAAAAGCTGCTGCTCTCCAAAGGAAATCCTTTCGTTTGTGACACAGGATGAGCCCAGAGGATTTATACTAAGAGACATAAGCCAAGCTTGAAAAGACTAACACTGTATGATCTCACACAGCATAGGGGAATCTAATGTCAACCTCCTAAGTTGATTCCACAGAGTGGAATCGTGTTTGTCAGCTGCGAGGGTAGGGAGGTGTGCAGAGAAAGAAGAGAGACTGGCCAAAGGGTATAATGTAACACTTGAGTAGGAGAAAGTTTTCTAGTTACAGATGGTACACTGTGGTGGGCCACTGTATTTACTAATGTATTGTGTATTTCAAAATAGCTAAAAGAGATTATTTTAAATATACTCAATACAAAGAAATAAGCATTTCAGCTAATAGCTGTGCTAAAAGTGCAAGACTTGATGAGATTATACCATGACTTAATCAAGAATATAGCAAATTGAATGCTATAAATATTATAAATGCTCTTAGCAACTACAAATAAATTTTAAAAAACACCATGAATACTGCAAAACATCCTTGATTCCAAGCTTTGATCCCCTGCTTTAGGAGATCTCAGCCTCCTGAGTAGCTGAGATTGCAGGCATGAGCCATGTATGCCCAGCAGGGTAGAACTCTCATTTTATATAGTGCTGTGGAATTAGCTTCATACAAAGCTTCTTTTTCTCTGTATCCAGATAAGAGCCTAACTACAAATCAGCTTTCACATCTCACCCTAATTACTACAAGCTGTCCTTTCTAATCTTTTGACACAGAGGACATAATTATTTTTGGTAGGACCCAAGCATTCATGTTTCCATATCCCTAACACTATATAATCCCATCTTAGGAGGAACAAATACTAAAATAAGAAGGGCCATTTGGGGATGGTCAGAAGCAAGGTTCACCCAGCTCAAACAGACCTCCTAGAGCATTATGGGATTGGGTTCTAGGAGCATGTGATGAAAAAGCCCCTTGGTGGCCATGCTGGACCCTATACCCGAGCTGTTGTTGGTGAATCTTACAATGGAGTGGAATTCACAACAAGCACGGTAGGAATACAACTTGTTTGAGCAAAAGCTCAGCAGACTCCCTTCCTGAGAAAATATTCTGAAGAAGTCTCTGTAACCTTCTTTAGGCTTCAGTGACGCTTCTGACTCCAGAGGAAAGCTTTATGTTTGATGGAAATCTGTTTCTTTTTCCCTATGGTGAAAACTAAACTTTAAAACATTTCTTTAGAAGTTTATCATATTCACATATAATGAGCCAAAAGGACTGGGAGATATAGGGAGCATTTTTCTCAAGTGTCACCATTGTTTATGCATTGTTTGTTATTAAAAGTTAACAATTTATCTTAGCAGAATGGGCTCAGCTCAACAGATGAGCCAAAGAAAGGGAGGCAACGGTGTTGAGACATACAGCAGACAACAAATGGCCTTTCCAGTATTCCCTGAGAAGGCAGGAAGTAGGAGAGAGGAAGGCAGAGTTATTTGTGAGTGATCACGTGTGTTATGCAAGCCTAACGTGACAGCATTTCACAGATGAAGCAAATATTATGTTCTTTGGCTAGACTTGCTTTGGGGAAGATTATTTTTCCTTACTTATAAAGGCAGTTTTATTACTTGCCTATTCCACCTGGAAAAGTGAATATGTAGGTTTCTCTTTCAAACTCCATATAGAGAGCAATGAGAGTTTAATAAAAGACAGGCACAGACTAAGATGACATGGACCAACTAGATTGTTAGCCGTAAGTCCTGACAGTCCTGTTTCTAGCACACACCCTTTAAACCTGAAAGTTCATAGCTGTAGGACCTATTTTGGCCCCAGAGTAACACTTCTTGCTTTATATCTATTTTCTCTTATAGGAAGTATCTAAGTTTGGCCCTTTTACATGACACATCCCACATCCTGGTGCTTTTCTGGAAATTAAAAAAAAAAAGTGAAGACAAAAGCAGTCTTCTGACAATAGACAAGTCTTTCCGGTCTCAAAAGTTTCCTGAAAGACACATAACACATAACTCATATAATCATTTGTAATAAATTAAGAAACATTTAAAAATATCTTTACACATGTGTTATAAAGGTATAAAGGTTGAGTGTAGCTAAAGCTGTTTGTCCAACAGTCTTCCCTTCTTCCCCATCCATATCCATCCATCCATCCATCCATCCATCCATCCACTTACCTATCTACCTACAAATTCATCTATCCTCTGTCCATCCTTTTGTCTTTCCATTCATCTACCCATCTATCCATCCATTTGTATACCCATTCATACATGCGGCCAGCTAGCCAGCCATCCACTCACCCATCCATTAATATACTTACCCACCCACCAATCCACCTGTTTACCAGTCCATTTATCCACCCATCCATCCATCCATCCATCCATCCTCTCACTCCTCCAATACTTATCCTCCTATCATCACCTTATTATCAAGCACAACCTCTACTTCAATCGAAATCTTGAGTTCAGGATGCAGTAGAAAAGAGAGCCTGGAGGGCATCCTTAGGAGAGGACCACGAAAGCTCAGTAGCTATGTGTATATGATCATATAAAATAAAGCTTATGAAATTGAAAACAAAAGAATTTTTATATTACTTTTTGTGTTGTTTTCTTCTTTTTCTTTTATTTTTTCTTTTTAAATTTATTTTAATGTCAGGGTAATGTACAGAGGGGTTACAGCCATTCATCAGGTAGTGGGTGCATTACTTCTCACATATTAACACCACTTCTCATGTTTTTTCCCATGTTTCCATCACCCCTCCCCCTCCCAATCATCTTGTTTTCCCCTTTCCCTTCTCTATTTCAATAAACAAATAAATGCATATATAATATACCAGGTGTTTTTTCCTTTTTATTCTATTTTTTCTCTTTTGTTGCTGTTTATGATTTATGTACGTTTTGTCTTTTTTAAAATTTTATTTTACTGTCAGGGTGATGTATAGAGGGGTTACAGTTATATTTGTAAGGAAATGAGTATATTACTTCTTGAATATTGTTACCCCCTCCCATGTTTTCACCCATTTCCTTCCTCCCCACCCCCTGAGGGAAAAAAGTCAGGAGAAAATGAGGAAAGAGTGGAGAAGTGACACTGTCTTAAAAGAAATGTACTCATTACTAGCCTTATATAATTACAACCCCACTGGGTATCACCTCTGCAATAAGGAGATATATATATATATATATATATATATATATATATATATATATATATATAGAGAGAGAGAGAGAGAGAGAGAGAGAGAGAGAGAGGGAGAGAGAGAGAGGAGAGAGGAGAGAGGAGAGAGGAGAGAAGCGAGGCAGAGGCAGAGGGAAAGAGACAGAGAGAGACAGAGAACCTTCACAGAATATCTAGTACTCAGGGGAAATAAGCCAAGTATATATAACTCGATAAAGCTGAAATGTAAGATCCTAAGGACATTGTGAGTGGAAAGGATTGGACCTGTCTGCAGGGATTTGGAAAGCTCTACTTGACTTATTCCCAAAGTTGATGTGATTTTAATGAGGAAAAAATTCTTGGCAAGCAAATAAAAAAGAATAAAGATAATCCTTGTTAGATATCAGTTGCAGATCGCCTGACACATAGTGGGAACCATACAGAAGAAATGTCCAGTAAGTGAACTCCTCTTTGGATGAATAACATGTTCTTAGCTTCTAGGGAATGGCTGATCAAAACAACATTGAGATTCATTCTCACCACAGGTGATAAGGTTTTCTTGATAATAGCCACCATCAAGAAAGAAAATAACAACAGATGCTAACAGGGATGTGGCCAAAGGGAACTATTACATTGTTGGTGGGAGTGAAAACTGGTTCAATCATTCTGGAAAGCAGTATGGAGGCTCCTCAAAAGACTAAACAGGGACCAGGAGTTTGGCCTAGTGGTAGAGTTTGATTCCTCGGTACTGGAAATGGTGCTGTGGTTCAAGTGGTAGAGCTCTAGCCTTGAGAAAAGTCCAAGGACAGTGCTCAGGTCCTGGGTTCAGGCCCCACGACTAGGAAAAAAAGACTAAACAAAGAGCTCCCCTATAACCTGGCAACCCTACTCCTGGGCATTTACCTAAATGATCACAAACCAGACCATACTAAAGCTACCAGCACAATCATGTTCATTGCAGCATTGTTTACCATAGCTAAGATATAGAATCAAGCCAGATGATGTTTCTCAGTAAATGAATGGATCAAAAAATATATATGCACAATGGAATTCTATGTTTCACTAAGAAAGAATGGCATTGCCCCATTTGTAAGAAAATAGAAAGACTTAGAAAAAATCATATTAGGTCTAGTAAGCCAGACCCGAAGAAACATAGGCTCCATGGTTTCCCTCATTTGTAATAGTGTATGCCTAGAATAGTCTTAATAGAGGTTCAGAATATTTCAAAAACTATGTAATTATGACCACATAAATGATACTAATCAAAATGATTTCTTTGATATGGAAAGAACAGTTTTCGTGGTTATTCTCTCCCTCTCTCTCTCCCAGTTATTTCATTTTTTTTCTCCTCTGGTTTATTTCTCCTGGTTACGGTTTCTGATTTTGATACCCTTTTGTCTTGTGTATAAGTTTATCTGATTTGGGAAAGAGAAGGGTAATCACAGACAAGGGGTAAACCAATTCAACAGTGATACTGACACCATGTTGGAAATGAACTTTAAAACTTGGGGGGAGGGGAGTCCTAGGGAGAGGGTAAGGGAGAATACGAGGAATGAGTAATACTATTTAAAAGGAAATGTACTCATTACCTTAATATGTAACTGTAACCCCTCTTTACATTGCCTTTGCAACCAAAAAACAAGCAAAAATAGGCCTGCCAACATATAGCTGCACCCCATATCTCTGGAGATAAAAACTTTTGAGCCACACTTGACCTAAGTCATATTCTTGTTCTTTGATTCCTTCAGTTTATATTTGGATTGCTTTGAACAAGCTTCTGTGTGAATCAGTTAGTGTTTCGTCAATGAACTTGGTAAGCATATGAGCACTACGAAGTGTGCAGTTTTCATTGATTTTGTCATGTTCCAGTCTACAACAGAGAATAAGATAGTAAGGATCCTCATCCTCATAGACTTAGTGTGAGAGAGGTGCTAATTACCAATGCAGAGCAGTATGGAGAATAACGACAGGTTATGATCTTAACAAAGCAGGTACAGCAATAGCTGGTATTCTGGGAAGCTCATGTGGGAGATCAGAATCTGCCACGAAGGGACCCGGAACTCTGTAACTTCTCTAAGTTTCCATGCAGATACTTTGCTTTTGTACGTTGCTGAATAAAGTCACCTATCATTTATTCCAAGAACAGAAGAAAATACTCTTAAGAATTTGTAAAAATATTGTTTTAGAAATCTCCTTACGGACTAAAAAATCCTTTGACATTTTGATTCCTTGATAAAGGCAGAGAACAGGTACTGTTATACATGGCCAATAAATGGATAAAATAAGACAAAAATATTTTGTAATTGTCCTCCCTCCCTCCCTCCCTCCCTCCCTACCTCCCTCCCTTCCTTTCTTCCTTCCTTCCTTCCTTCCTCCCTTCCTTCCTATCTTCCTTCCTTTATTTCTTCTTTCCTGGAAATAACATCCTCCCTAGAACAATCACAGGACAGGTTTTCATTCGGCACAAGTCATAAAATGCAAGATTTGCAAGACACCTGGGCAGCTATCCAGTTCTTCACTGCCCTGAATGGTTCCATGTTGCAAATAATTGCTTTGTCTACTTGAAAAGCAGGTCTAGGAAATTTAAAGCCAGTGGCTTCAGAGGCAATCTCAGGTTGGAATGGAGAAAATGTATAATGCCTAATTAGAAGGCATCAATAAAGACTGATTTCTCCCTTTCTTGCTCATTTTTTCTCTGTAAAGAAACATTAACTAAGGTCTGAAAGCTGAAGTAGAAAGCACAGCGTGGTTGGTCATTTATCTCAGATGTCACCACAGCCCAAGAGGTGTGGTAGATAAGAGAGCAGAGGGCAAAACCTGAGATTCAGAAGGAGCTTGCCAAGAACATTAGCAGGGTCTAAATTCTGCACCCCCCAAATGTTGGCAATTAATTGAACTTTTGCTGGTATCAAGGCCTTCTGCTTGCTCTCCTACTTGAGCCATACCTCCATCACTGCTTTTTGTTGTTTATTTTGAAGATGAAGTATCATAGACATTTCTGCCTGGGCTGGCTTTTGGAGATAATCGAACACACTTTTCTGCCTAGGATGGCTGCCAAGTGAACTAAGGACACCTGGAAGAGTATATGCTTTATACTTCATGTTTCTATTTGTTTGATTTGTCTGGCTATTAAAAAGATATATTTCGATGACTTGAAGGGTTAGGCGGGGTTGGACTAGATGGAAAAAAGAAGGAGGGAAGAGGAGACACTGATTATTACACAATATACACATAAATTAACATCATGAATTGGAATCCTCTTGAATAACTATTTAAAGATACAAAGTTAATTGAATTTAAAGAAACTTTGTAAAGATACATCTAAGTAAGCAAGATATGACTGTAATTGCTACTGGATAAAAAACTGAATCTGTCAGAAATGTGGTTTAAAAACACGTGAAATTTTATTTGCTTAAAAACATCAGGCTTCAAAACTATGGTTGCAAATAAAGCAACATACACATGACATCAGTCTAGTATTGTTTCATTGCGAGATAACACTTTCTACCTAATTTTGCTTTCACAATATAAAGTTTTATAAGCAAAATATTGGAGGATAACCTATTTTTTTGGCTCTGACTGGTGGATCTGTTTCTGAATGAAAACACACAAAGGAAATGAATCATGTCTATCCAGATAGAACTTCTTTGAGGTGAGAGATGGGGTACTTTGCTTAGGTCTGTCTTCTGTGCAATTTCAGAGCAAGCCAAAGGCAACTGAGATGGCTTTGTGGCTTCCACTTTTCCCAGGTACTTTCCATAGAAGCCTGGGATTGGTGAACACTTCTCAAAGCTTCCTTATCACATCAACCAAGACCCAAAGACAGCAATCCTGTCCTGATGTTGGCTGCTACTTTAAAACAGTGCTACAGCTGGAAAAGAATTCTCTTGGGCTCCAGAGGATTAATCTTGCCATTTCTCCACTGAGATAAATGAAAGAAGAAACAATGCCAGCAAACACTATTCTTCCAGCATCCTCAAAAACCAAACATTCTGGAGTGTAAAAGCCAAGAGTTATAAGCAAGAGGAAGTATGTTGGGCCCTTGAAAAATAAAATAAATTCTTCTGCTTATTTTGGCTGTGTGTTCCCATTCCTTTCAGACTCAAGTCCAGATTGTTACAAGCAGGAATTATTTCCCTGTAGATTAATTGGGAAGAATTCACCTAGCATCTTGTTTCTCTTAAGTTATCTAGTGGACTGGAATGGCCAAGAAAATGGAAAATTAGTATCTATAATTTAGTTGAGGAGGAAAATAGCCCCGCTATTTGCCATAGTAGTTTCAAAGCTGGAAATGAAAGATGTCTAGAATATTTTGTTATCTTTAGGTAATGTAATTAATAATACATAAGTTTTGGATATTTAAGCCTAAACATAAAAATGGGGTATGGTACAGGAGGAAACATGATTTGAGAATTAACCCATGCTCTCCAGAAAGAATTAATGTGTTCTCTAGAGGTAAAACCCTCACTCAGAGCTTAACTGCCTTTCTGGGGGTCAGCAAGTATTTCCCTAGCCTTGGCAAGCCAAACAGAGTCTATGATTAACGATGAATGTTGTCTTCATAAGAAGTCTTGTAGTTCACTGATCTGTTATGATTGGCACAGATCACTTGTTTCACCTCAAAAACACTGTCCAAATTAAGCTTCTAAGCTTCTGTAAGTCTTAGAGGAGCCCAACTTTGAAATTGCCCCACTACCTCTCAAATCAAAGAACGGCATAAAGAAACAGCAACTTTTAAGCTACTAAAATGAGCAAGCACTGTGGGGGTGGGTGTTTAGAAGGGTATGAAGGGGTAGTGACTTTGTTTGACAGTTTCTTTGGTATTGGTGACAACTATGTGCTAAGTGATTAATGCCTTTGTTTTTTTCTGGTGTGGAGATGGATCATTCCACTGTGTAGCAAAGAAGAGAATCAACAGTTGTCTGAAATATGACACAACCATCATTGCTAGATAACTCAATCAACATGAATATTTTTCAACTCCAACTGTGATAGGAAAATAACTGACAAATTATCATCTCTTAATAATACAATGTCCTAAGCTTGCAAAACCTGAGTTATGAGTTAGATTGCTCACACATGTTACTTTAGCTACTTAGGAGGCTAATATCTGAAGATCTGAGTTCAAAGCCAGCTTAGGCAGACAAATCTGAGAGACTCATATCTCCAATTAGCTAGCATAAAGCTGGAAGTTGACCAAACCAAACCTGAGTTAATGGATTTATTTCCACCCAACTAGGGACAATTAGTAATGATTAAAAAGAATCTTAACACTGTACATAGTGTAAAATCCAAATGTAAAACCAGATATTCAACATTTTAGTTCCCTGTCTTAAAATTGTAAAGTCAAAAGCAAATCACTTTTATAGCTTTCTCCTGTTTTAGGAGTTGTAAACTTGAGGGGAAAAAATCTCCTCAGAAGCTGCTTTGCTTTAATTGTCTTTTACACTTTGCAGCTTTTTGCCCTAAAAAACAGCAGAATATCGACACATAATATGATTCCATATCTTCAACTCATAAAGTTTATGGCAATAGAGTTTCTAGTTTCAATAGGATGGGATGGAATTATATCTTTCCTTTACTAGTTACTTTCCTTTAAAGCATATGAGGCAATTTTCTGCCTTTTTATGAAGGACAAATCATTTAATATAATTGAAACCCTTCTTCCTTTAGCTCTTTCTTAGCGGTTTACATTATTAAAGCAAACAATGTCAATTAATTTTAGTTTTACATGTTTAATTTCTCCCCACAACCTGTGACTAAAAACATCTGGGAGTTGTATCTTGTGTTAAATATCTAGTCTAAGTATTTTTAAATAACTTTTTTCTTTGTCAATTTAAGCTCTGTGTTAAAAAGCTCAATGGCTTTGTAGAAATGAGGGATACCTCAGATTTTGTGACATAGTAAGTTATTATTATCATGTAACAGTATTCCAGAGCAAGCCCCAGGACATTGTGACAGGTGTCTGACCTGTTCCCACACACCATGACAGAAACAAGAACACATTTCTGGTCCAACAGCTGTGTCTGAAACCTTTCCACAAGCTAACAAACACACAGTTCACTCATTATTTGTGCCACTCTTTAAGTTCTCCTACCTTTAAAAGTATAGGATTATATTTAATTATTAGTCATCTTCAAAATCACTTAACCAAGGCAATAAAACTTGGAGGGGCAAGATACAGGGGAAAACTTCAAGGGAAAACTAATATTCTCTTTCACTAAAACCCACTAGATGCGACTTCTTTGCTGAATATTTTGCAATAACTAAGGTTTCCAGACCAAGTGGGTCAGAATTCTGTGCATGACTTTTCGGTGTTGGGCACTTGAACTAATACAAGGCAATTGCTTGGGTGTGATGAAGAACCATGGGGTGAATGCTGGCTCCTAGCTGCTGAGGGCCTCGTGAAGGGCTGATGTCAAGTCTCCTGTATCTGTCTCCTCATCTCTGAGGTCTGGGAGAGGACATGTGTCTGGGGCGATGCCTTTGGCAGGGCCATTCATGCCAGTGCATAGTTGGCCATCCTCTGCTCTGCCCCTTTAGCTCTTACTGTCCTGTTCTATGTATCTATCATTCAAAGAAGGATGAATCACAGCCCTATCATTCAAAGAAGAAAGACACATGGAGTCAGACTTACCAATTCTTCCTCTTCACACTCTGAATTATACTGTGCTGCTTCTTCTGTCTCTGGCTTCTGAACAATGTTTCTGCACACAAGCCAGATGGTCAGACTTGCAATGAACATTCCAATATCAGGCACAAACACCCTGATGCCATTGCCAGCATCAGCTCCTTTTAAGCTATGAAGGAAAAAAAATGAGAAGAGGACATTTAGTAAGTTCTTCTAGTTGTATTATTCTATTCAGTTTTAATGATTTCAAGTCAAAGGTGCTCAATTTCTACCCAGTAAGTCTCAGAAAGCTTTGCACTGACTTTGGCATCTTATGAAATCGATTGTTCAGGAAGATCCCAGCATTTCACGGTAGTTGAAGAACTACAAAGAACTCTAAGTCAATGGTTACTCCTAATGAATGCTAGCCAATTATATTGCTGTTAAATAAGGCACATGAGCAGTAAGAATACGACTGCTTGTGATGTAGGTGAAGCAATTAACAACAAAACAGATGTTAGCAGCTAGAAAATACCTTATCCTAAATGTAAATCAAAGCCAACAGGTAAAATGGAGAAGACATGAAATCCATCCTCTAATCTGGGATCACATGATTATTTTGTGTCTAAGTTGCTATTATTTCTCATATTATTCAAAGACAGGTAGACCTCGATTAATTCTTCCAATCTCAGGGAAGAATATTCAATTTAGGATAAGAAGAGTCCTCATATCTAAATATACCTACAGCTAAAAATATTAAGTCTCAAAAATAAATCCCCAAAGAAAGGTAGGTTAAAGAGAAACTTCTCTGAAGAGGAAATAAGAATGGCCTATAGACACATGAAGAAATGCTCTTGACATCTCTGGCCATAAAAGAAGTACAAATCAAAACAAGTTTGAGATTCAAGCCCCAAGACTGTCAAAAAAAAAAGAATAGAACATCAAAGAAGGAAATGTTCATCAGAGATAAAACTTGATCAGGGACATGAATCAAAAGTCAGGGGCAAATAATATATATGTATTTGTGAATGACTGTCATGCATATCCTTTTGTTTAACTCTTCTCTAAATGACTTGGAACAATGCAAATACTATTGAACGCAACTGTATTGCTTAGAGAAGTGAAAAAGTCTGTGATGTTCAACACAGATGTAATTTTTTCCCTGAGTATTTTCAGTCTGTGGTGGTTGAGTCACAACTATGGGACTTGTAGGTACAGAGGGCTGACTAAATATGTATTTATATCCACTTTGTGTGATTGCATTTTATACTCATTGACATTATCTGTATTTAAAAGAATAATAAATAACATGACCTTCATCAGTTGGAGATGACCACTATTAACATTTACACAATAAAAATATCTGAGTAAGATCTCTACTTCCTGAGTACTTTGTTTAGGCTAAATAAGAGATATTTAATCTAATTAATCCTGAATAGAGTTAGGTATCTTTACCTGTCATTCACATATGGAAAAGAAAACCCTGCCAGATTCTGATAGTGCACTCCTGTAATCCTAGTTACTTAGAAGGCTTCAATCTGAGGATCCTGGTTCTAAGCTAGCCTGAGCACAAAAGTTGTAGAGACTCTTATCTGCAGTTTAACTTGGAAAAAATGCCCAATGAGTATATGAGTGTACATGTATTTATATGTGTGTATGTATGTATATGCACGCACTAATAATGGGGATTGAACTCAGGGCCTGGGCATTCCCCCTTAGTTTTTTTTTTCCTGCCCAAGACTAGTGCTCTTTCACCTGAGCCACAGCTCTACTTCTGGCTTTTTACTAGTTCATTGGAAATAGAACCTCAGACTTTCCTACCTGGATTTGGGTTCCAAATCTCAATTCTCAGATCTTAGCCTCTCAAGTAGCTAGGATTATAGGTGTGAGCCATCAGCACCCAGCAACATTATATCATTAAAGCATCTTTGTGCAAAATAATTGAGGCACTTCATGAAATTCACAAAGAAAGTGAAGTTGTGGGGAAAAGTTCTTTTTTTAAATTGCTGTTGTGATGTACAGAGAGGTTATAGTTACATTCATCAGGTAATGGGTACATTACTTCTTGAACATGTTTTTATTTTACCAATTCCCTTCCCCTACCCCCTCCCACTCATCTTGTTTCTCTCTTCCTTTCCCTTTTTCAAATAAACAAATAAAAACATATATAATATATCAGGTACCATATTCAGATATAGTAACAACATGAGATAAACCATAAGGGGAAAAGAATAAAAAATAAATAGCTTCACATAGTACATTAAGAACAACAATCACAAATATAAAGCTCTTGTTTCCATATCCTGGAGTTCATTCATATTAAGTGACGTAAGCATGACCCAAAGAAACACAGGCTCCATGTTTTTCCTCATTTATAACTATTAGTATATGTCCAGAATTCTCCCAGCATAGGGTCATAATAGCTCAAAAGCTATGTATACATGGTCATATAGGATGAGGCTAAGTAAAAAGTTATCAAAGAAAAAAAAAGAAAAAAGTTATTAAAGAAAGGTAATGTGCTCTGATGTGAGCTCAGTTTCTTGCACACAATACAGCGGAGAAAAGCCAGAACTTGGCTTTTCCCACCTGTGGATTTCATTAAGTGTCCAATTTGCTGTTGCTTTGAGTCAACAGCCTAAGCTTTGTGCTTTGTGGTCCCCAAAGAGACATTTTGTGGCATACACGTACTGAAGAATGAAATGAACATAGCTTGCAAAAGCAATCATACCACCTGCTGTGGTAAAACCCAGCTACAGGCTCCAGGGCTGGGCTCTGATTTTCATTTGAAATAGAGTCAGGCACTGAGGTACTAAGCTATAAACTTGCCTTGTAGATTTAATGTTCATATACTGTCATCACAGAAACAATGAGACTTTTGAAGAGCATAATAAAGTGTATATA
This sequence comes from Megascapheus bottae, assembly GCF_031878675.1. NCBI lineage: Eukaryota > Metazoa > Chordata > Mammalia > Rodentia > Geomyidae > Megascapheus > Megascapheus bottae. The sequence continues at coordinate 32,515 of NW_028327395.1, read as the reverse complement.
AAATGAACAGGTAGGTCATAGAGTAATTGATATATCATTCAGAGTCCCTCTTTTCAATAAAACTTTCTTTTTTGTTTTGATCATTGTTTTATAAAGAATATTCATTTCAACTGAAATGTTCAGAACGCTGTGCAGTAAAAGTAAGACAAGGAAAATAGTCTGGTGAAAAAAAGTGTTAGAAAGCCTGGTACAAGTAGCTTATGCCTTAATCCTAGCTACACAGGAGGCTGAGATCTTAGTATCAAGTTCAAAAAAAGCAGCCCAGGGAGAAAAGTCCATGAGACATTTATCTTGAATTAACCACCTAGAAGCCAGAGTAGATCTGTGACTCAAGTGGTAAACTTCCAGACTTGAGTTTGAAAAAGCTAAGCATTAGTATTCAGGCCTTGAGTTAAATCTCCAGTATAATCACATGGCAAAAAAAGGTGTTAGAAACTCCTAATTCATATTATTATCCTAAAAGACTTGAGAAGATCTGAAGTAGAACAAATGATTTGAATGTATTGAGCTGTGTTTCTCAAATTTATTTGACCACAAAATAACATCTGGCATCTATGACATTCTATAGATTTTGAGAGACACTAGCTGAGACCATGCTCATCGGTCTAGATTTTTTTTAACAAAATTAGATGGCTAAATTAGAAACTATACTAAGGTACACAAAGACAGGCCCAGTCTAGCCTGTACAGCCTATAACAGTATCCTGATAATTGTCTCAGGATGCCCCTCTGCCAGTCAAGCTTCCACATTGCTCCCAGAGTTTAATTTCTAGAAGCATTGAGCTGATGATGCCCAGTCTTGTAGCCTCAGAAAACACCCATTTTGCCTAGGCAGGGAACTAAGTTCTTGTTTCCCCAGGACTTGATTGCCTTATATCTCACTATGATTTCCTTCTATCCTCAATTTGTTTCTCCTCCCAACTAGCATGCAGATAAGAATGCGTTTTCAATTCTCTTCTGAGCTGGGCAGGGTGGTTCATGTTATTAATCTGAGCATTTAAGAGGCTGAGTCAGAAGGACTGTAAATCTGAGGCCAGCAGACGTTACGAAGAAAACAAATCCAACAAACAAATGTTCTTGCAAGTCTCATTCATAGCATCCCCATTGTAGAGTCCTTTCAAACTTGTTATTCAGCTACATGGTCCACAAATAACTGATTTCTTGCTATTGAAACCTGTGCTCTGCACACACTGGGGTTGAAAATGACTAATGCTTGGGTCAATCCCTTGTTTACCAGTGTACCCAGTACCAGGCTTCCTTCTAGTTTATCACTGGGTCCTGGGGACTTTCAGTGTGTGGAACAGTATGCATGACTCAGAGGACGGCTCAATGCATGTCGGCCCAAGACACTGTGGCCCTTCAAATATTCACTGTGCTTCCTAGAAATGAAGATTGCACAAACATGACTGATGAATTAGATAAGATAGGACCACAAAACCCCTCGTCATATAGTTTGTGGAAAATAAAGCACTAACATTTGTGAGGAAAAGGTTATTATTGCCCAGGAAATGGCATGAAGATCACAGGATCCATGAATAAAACCCCAGTTGTATTTACAGAAAGATTTAATTGTCAAAATTGGACATTTTAAAGTATTAATGAAAATATTTTATGCATCTAGATGCACGTTTGCCTGAGATCCTAGCCACACAGAAAGCATGGGTAAGACTCACAGTCCAGACAAAAAAAAACATGTGAGATGCTATCTAAAAAAAGTAACTAAAGCATAAAAAGGCTGGGTAACAATCCAGTGACAGATCCCCCCTCCCACCCTTACCTACACACACACACACACACACACACATACACACATACTCATACACACATACTTACATATATATATATACTTTATTTTAGTATATATGTAAGAGAAACATTTAAAAATAATTGCTGTTGTGTTATCTATGAATATTAAATGGATCAATCTGGTAGAAATCTTCATCATTACTTTAAAAATATTAAGTTTTTACTCATCACCATATACTAAAGTATTGAGTATGGGCCATAATGGTTTATCAAAGAAATGGAAAGATAAGGCAAGGTCAGATTGCACTAAGCTTAGAGATTTTTTTTGAAAGAGTTCACATAGCCAGACTTTAAAGATATGGAGCAAAGGAAGAAAGACCCTGATTATGAAGGCCACTGAGCCACAGGAGAGATAGTCATGGGTTCTGAAACTAAAGATGTGCATGAGGGATGCCAAGAGTCTGGAGTGCAAAGCTTCAGTTCGAAATGAAAGTCATATGGGCTTTGTACATGCAAGAAAGGAAGTCCTGGTTACAGGGGAAGAGTCAAGAATTATCCTTTCATATGTGTTCACCAAAGTCAGTAGGGTAACTGCATCCTAGGCAATGAATAGTATAAAGAAAATATACGTTCAAGGCTCTCTTAATTAGTCTAGGTATTGTAGGACATTTAACAACATACTACATTTCCTTTCAAGTAATCCTAAAACAACAGTTTGCCAGACAGAGGCAGGTTCCCTGATTGCCAGAATAACAAGACCAGGGCATTGGCCAACCCAATGAACAGTCACAAGACCTAGCACCTGTTACATTTCTCCATATGCTAAGATTCTGAAAATTTTCCTTAAGTTTGACTGACTAGTGCCATGTCCTAATAATGAAGGAGTGTGTCAATGTATTGATAGAAATAGAATCCTCCAGTTACAGTAGGACAGGACTGGGGTAAGGCTCAGACAGAGCATTTGCAGAGTATGTGCAAGGGTCTGGCTTCTACACCCAGCCCTACAAAAACCCAAAAACAAACATAAAAATTTACAAAGAATAATTACACTTAGGCAGTTCTTTAGAAGAGTGAATCCTTTGGTACAGAGGAGTTGGTAGAAAGGTCAACTTCAAATAAATGGCAATAACATGATTAAAATATCAAATGAGCACAGTTTAAGCAAATAACAGCTATTAAAATGCTTGTGCATGATTTTCTGATGGCTTCTGAAGTTCACACACCAAGACATGCATCCATTGTTTTTTTCCTTTATCTTAACTACAGTTCTGTTTAGTTCAGGCATCTTCATTGGGTTGAGCTGTAATAGCATGAACATTTATAGACAGGGACTGTGTATTTAATAATAACATGCTAAAAGAGAGAAGACCCCAGAATCCAACTGCTTCACTCACCAAAAATTCTAAAGGTTACCTGGGTTGTGGCTGGACCTCATTTAACTTACACACTCCAAACCACTATTTTGACTAGGAGTTACCGGAGGACATGACTGTGTGTACATGTAGTCAACTCAGAGTAAATAAAAACTAATAACAGAAGCTTCCATTTTGAGTCTTTAATTCCTCCATTTCCAGTTCCTTGCTGGTTAGTTGGCTATAAAAACTTCAGGGAATTGAAGCCTGGGCTGGCTTCAAACCATGATCCTCAGAGCTCAGCCTCCCGAGTAGCTGGGATTGCAATGGTGGGCCACCAGTGTCTAACTTTAATTCTTTAATCCACCCAGGCCAGGAAACCATGGCCCAAAGATCAAAGATAATTTGTAGATCTCCTCCAGCCCTGGGAGATGGACCGTGCCTTGAACTACTCTTAACAGAAGAGAAAACGGCACCATAACATTCTCAAGCACAGGGATGCATCCTCGGGGGCTGGCCCTCCAGATGAAAGACAACCTCAGTCACACAGACCAACTGAGGCTCCTTAGAGTGCACTTCCTGGGAAATTTACAACACATCTCCATCATTCCACCACACTGACACAAATGCAATGCTAGCTCAGGCCTTCTCACCTGCTTAAATTGGTTCCTGGAATAGCTTGAGAAAATGAGCCAAATTCATTCTGCTAGAAGGAAAATGGGATGAGAGTGGCACATATATCCTCCTGATAAACATTCTAAAAATTCTCCTCAGGAAAGAGTAGGAATATTTGTATGTCAAGAAATACATGTGTGTCTACTGTAACATATACATTTAACAGGCATTGTCCAAAGGGATGAGGAAAACAATGAGCTTTTTTAGGACAGGAGAGATCGATATAAGGTCAAACAAGTCTCCAAATGACATATAAAGTCTTCTGATCATGTGTGTGAGCATGTATACATGTGCAAGAAGCTATGGTATGTGTATGTAAGGCACCATAGTATCCATGTGTGGAAAGCACCATAACATGTGTGTACCAGATGTCATGATATATTAGCAAGATATCATGCCCAATGTGTTTACCAAGAAATTGCATATGTGCATGGCACTATGACAGCATATGTGTGAGCACCATAATGTCTGTGCAACTATTCACAATAGCCAATAATGTCTGTGCAACTATTCACAATAGCCAATCGATGGGAACAACCCAGATGCCCTACTGCAGATGAATGGATACAATACACACACACACACACACACACACACACACACACACACACACACACGCACACGCCAACAAACAAGATAAAATAATGGCATCTGCAGGGAAGTGGATGAAACTAGAGCGAATCATGTTGAGTGAGAGAAATCATGACCAAAGAAACAAAAGGCGCAAGGTATTCTTAAATATGTGGATATTAGATCCAAACAGTACAAAAGCAATGACTCAATACTTGGGTCCCCAAGGTTATGGACATGGTCTTGGAGATACAAACATAACTACAAAGACATAATGATGGGCTATATACTCTATAGACATAATGTTTTATTACATAGATTAATATATATCTATGACATACAAACCCTCAGCTTTATTTTAATTATGTTTTAAAATCTATGTGCCAGTGATTGCATATAAAGATTCCTTTTCTGAATGCTTGTTTGTTAAACATGACATTTGCATTAGGATGTAAAAATCAATGTTAATAAAAATCTTTAAAAATAAATTAAGATAAATGTTTATTAAGTATAAATAAAACATGTTCATATTTTGTAAAAAAATGTGTGTAAGGCACTTTGCTATGTGGGTAAGGCACTATGATTCATGTGCATTGGGTTTCATAAGGTCTTCATGTATAATGAACCATGACAATGAACTATGGTCAATAGAGCATGTGAAGTGTGTGTGTGTGTGTGTGTGTGTGTGTGTGTGTGTGTGTGTGTATGTGTGTGTGTGCACATGAGAGGCTCAGCCAAAAACAAGAACTGGGACTGGGGTTGTAGCTCAGTGATTAGCATATTATCAGCACGTATGAAGTACTAACTTCCATTTACAGTACCCCAAAGGAGAAAAGGACAGTTCCTTCAGTTGGTCAAGTCTGAGATGGGTTTTGAAGGATATCAGGAAGAATATGATACATCCAGTGAATTAAAAGCCATGTGGTCATGTTGTAATATAAAATATAAGAATGAATGGGGGCCGGGAGTTTGGCCTAGTGGTAGAGTGCTTGCCTACTATGCACGAAGACCCAGGTTCGATTCCTCGGTACCATATACATAGAAAAAAGTCAAAAATTGTGCTCAGGCTCAAGTGGTAGAGCTGTAGCCTTGAGAAAGTCCAAGGACAGTGCTCAGGCCCTGAGCTCAAGCCTAGGACTGGCAAAAAAAGAAAGAATGAATGGTAGAAGTACTTTAGAAGATTATTTGGTTTCAGGTCTGTGAGAATCTTTGACATTTGGAGAGGTATTGGCAAAGCTACTTTCTTGTTGGTCAAACATAGAACAAGTTATTTAACTTATTACCTAAATATTGCATTATCTATTTATTATTAATATTATATATAACAATATATATTTATTGGTATATATTGCTATATAATATATAATATATTAATACAATATGTTTATATATTAATATATAATATGCCATATATTATATAATATATAACATATAAACATGTTATATATTAGTATATTAATTCTTATAATATTAATATACATCTGAATGCATAATATATAATATGTTATTATACTTTTATAACAATGACTAGATAATGTAATATTTAGGTAATATACATAACATATATAACACATATAATAAAAATCACCATTTTTCTGACTGCAGTTGATTTAAAATTTGGAGGGACACACTCCCCAATTATATCAGTGTTCTATCCCTTATTTGAACCTACAGATAAAGAATATTCTTTTCTGTATTAACCACCATATATATGTACATATATATATTCTATATTAACCATGTAGCAATGAACTCTGCCTATCTTTATTACTTAGTTTTCTGCTGACTGTAAACATTTCCTTTTCTCTCCATTTACTTTCCTAACCACAGTGTTGATCCTTGAATTGTTTTTTATTAGATGGCCTGAGATGATTGTTAATCATATGAGGCTCAAATTGCTTTTGACTTGTGGGAGCCCCTCCAAGCTGGCGTCTGTGACTTCTTCCCACAATTAATGGGGTTTTGGCTTGTTCTCTATTGCAACAAGATTTTCAGGCCCATCTTTTACTTCTCCACCTTTCTTGTTTGTGGGCTTGAAGTGTGCAGGCATAGATTCAGAGCTGGCCTACATATTCGGGCTTTCTAAGTGAGCCGTGCTCCTGGGATCCTGGTTCTGGGCTCTTTCACTTGACCAATAGGAAATATATCTCTATGTATTTGCATATACTCGAATGTGCATATTGTGACTATTTCCATGACTCTCTGTGTTTGTTTTTTTAAACCTTTGCATTCATTCTGATCACTTCAACTTAAAATTACCACCTCAGGCTTCCTTCTTGCCTTTTCTTTCTATGTTTATAATCTTCACTTTAGTGGTGAGAAATCTGGTTCCCTTGATTTCTAATATATTTAATTATATACCAAATCACTTAGTTGTTTAATATAAGTAATTTGCAAACCACCACAGCTGCTTTAGCTCCTGCACTTTTGCCACCCATGCTATAAACCACCCCTACATGGAGTCCACTTCTAACACGCCCCCATTTGATCCCTGCCCCCAAATCCTGGCTTCTGCCAGGACTAACGAGCTTCAGGTAACCATTCCAGGTGCCATGTGATCCCTTTATTAGGTGCATGTTGCAGAAACCAATCCCTAAATGCTTGATGGGAAAGGAAAGAAATCAGGGCAAGGTGTGCAGAACCGGACAGGTTCTGCACATGAGGTCTAGCCAACACGGAGCCAGGTGACTTGAGAAGATGAGTGGTGTTAGGTGAGATGAGGGGAAATGATGGGTGAGGTGACCCTGATCAAGATTCATTGTACTCATAAACTGATATGATGAAGTGAAATCCTTTTGGGCAACTACTTGAAGATAACAAAAAATTAAATATTAGATTTTTTAAAAGGCTAAAGAAAAAGCTAAAAACCACAGGTGGAGAGAGATATGCAACCACATGCAGGTCAGCCCTGAAATACACAGAATCTGCTATCCACCATGTTGTTGACTCCAAATCCAGCTTTCCAGCCCTTCCCAGGACTTTGAGTTTCCCCCATTCTCTGAGTTACCAAGTGAAAAAGAGTCCCAAAGTGCTTAAAGAGAAGGAAAAAGACAGCATGAGCGTTTTTACCAATGTGTATTAAATAGAACTCACAATACTTACTGAGAAATCTTTTGATTTTGAAGCCCTAAGGCTTTGAACCACAATGCCAACCACTGTATTCTACATAATATGACTGTTATGTCTTTTGAGCCTTCAAGAAATTCATCCTTCATGTTTTCAGAAGATGATGTAGGGAATGAATGTATAAAACAGTAATTTGCACTTTAGAGTCGCATCCTAAGTGCTGGGCTGTGGCTGTCCCAAATCCATCAAGCTTGGGACTCCTCCTAACCCTCTATGGTTCTGAATTAGACACAGATGGACACACAATCTGAATTGCTGCTTCTGAAGGTATTTGTGCAGTAAAAGCTAACATTGAGGCATAGGCAGGTTGCATCTCCCTTATGTTCCTCCACTAGGGATACAGTGCTTCTCGGTGAGACAGCCCAGAGTGACAGCAGGCCCATTTCTGGACGCTTCACTGACACTTCTTCAATATGGCAGCCATATCCAGGAACGAGTTCCCTGAGATCCTCCAGAATGTCACCCATCTAGACACTTCTGTTCTCAGATCGACTGGTCTTCTTCCCTTTCAGACTTCACTTCCCCAACCTTGCCACACTTTATAGGGGCCGAATCCTAGGATGAATTCTTCTACCCACAATGCACTGACTCTTCTACATACTCCCACCCACCCAGACTGCTTCCAGACAATTCCTGTCATAAATATTTCATTGGCCTGCAAAACTTTGATGAATCCTTGTCAAAGAGAAGCGAGTGTAAACCTGCTCTGCTTGAACCGAAGGCCTCACTGCAGAGATTGGGATTCAGTCCCTCCTGCCTCCCCACCCCCTCTGCCCCTGCTCAAACCAGAACATATCCAAAGAAAAAGGAGGACTCCATTTGTTGCTTGGAAGGGTAAGGATTGTGATTTGAATACAGAATGCACATTGCTGAGAAAGAGCAGCTCTCATTTCTCCAGGTGGGGAAGTTTGCAAATGTCATGAAATATCAGCCTGTGCTGTCTTTTCAGGGAGTCAGCATAAAACAGCCACAACTAAACTAACAGGTATGTCATTATAGTGTGCTACCTAGCTTGCAGTTCCCTTACTGGGCATTACTTTTCAATAGTTAGGAAAACATTATAGCCATAACTAAGGATTTTTTTAATAATACAAAGTAAGGGCATATCAACCAATATTTTATGTTTTCAGAAATGTAGTAGAATGCAAGAAATTAAACCCTCCCCCATCTGCAACCACCTGGTGAGTTCAGGCTAGGTCAGGCTTAGTCATTAAGATTAAAAACTTTTCAATGCATTTGAACTGTGATGCTACAGATAAGGTATTTCAAATTTGTCATTGTCTATTCTAACAAAGGTTAAGCTGTAAAAACAGATCAAAATTGTTACAGAAATAAAATATTCAATCAATGAGAGAGAAACTGAGTTGTAAATTGTCAGAAGGTTAAGAAAAGGGAACCTTTACAAACCAAACTGTAGATATTAGTTTAGTTACGACTAAGTTGTGGAAAGCAGCATGGACTTTAAAAAAAAATCACAACTGGAATGACCATGTGATCTGGATATATAGCCAGAGAATGAAATGCTGTTGCTTGGAACCACATAGATGAACCAATAGGACACTACGTTAAATGAGGAAGCCGGGAATAGAAAGTCTGATACCACACAATCTTCCTATTTTGTGGAATAAAAATAGTTGACCTCTTAGAAGGCTGAGATCTGAGGATGATGGTTCAAAGCCAGACTGGGCAGGAAAGTCTATGAGACTTATCTCCCACTATGGACCAAAAAAGCCAAAAAATGGAGCCATTGCACAAGTAGTAGAGTACCAACTCTGAGCAAAAGAACTAAAAAGATAGTACCCAAGTTCTGAATCCAAGCCCAAGTGTTGGCATATACAACACACACACACGCGCGCGCACACACACACACACACACACACACACACACACATAAGCACACACGCACGCACGCACAGTAGTTGATTTCACAGAGTGGAAAGGCAGCTACTATGACAGGATTTATGAATGGCTATTAAGTCATGATTAGATAGGAGCAACAGTAGTGGAGTTCTGCTGACAGGAGGGTGTAGAGATGACAGCAATGTACATTTAGAGCTGTTAGAAGGATTATTAATATTTCACCCTAAAGATAAATGTTTAAGGAGCGAAACCAACTGATTTAATTATCACATAATATCTAAAGTTTATCACAGCCCATCGCAAGACTCAAATCCGTGAAGTTATTATGTATCAATTAAAAATAAGAAGGAAATTAAATAAACCCAAATAGTGAATGTATATGTTTATAAAATAAATTCTAACATGGATATAGTTATATATTATAACAGGGATATATTACAGGATATAGTTGCTAAAATTACCTTAGATTATACTTCCTTGGGCAATTCAATTGTGATGGTATTCAAAGGCACATTCAAGTCAGGTGCTAGTGTTTACACTTGTAATCCTAGGTAATCAGGAAGTTGAGAGCCAGAGGTTTGCAGTTCAAAGCCAGTCCTGACAGAAAAGTTCATGAGCTACCTGGCCCCACAGGAAGAGTAATCTTCATAAAGTGTACCAGGCCATAGAGGAGGCAGATTCCTCTGCTATCGATGGGGAATCAGTGATGGATCCCCGTGACCACATTAACTTATGGTTTTGACACTCCAAAAGAGAGATATCAGAAGCTTAAAAGGCATTCCATGGACTTTTTGCCGTTTCAGTTTGGCCTTTGCACTTTTAAGTACACAGACCACACAGATTCAAAACATATAACAAAGTCATTGAACTTCTATGTTTTTCCCAAGCCCTTCAGTAGATCCTCACCAGATGTCAAATTCGTTTGTCAGAGCTCCAGCACTGATTTCCTAGCAAGCCAAGGATTTGATTTTAATAAAGTTTTTCTCAATGGAATTCCATATTTAAATCAGGAAGAAGAATGATAGCTGAGAGAGCAATATGATGAAAAACGTTCTCAGGCTAATGGTGAGGGGGCACTGGCCTACATGTCTCCCGACACTTCACAGTGTCCTGTGATGATTCCTGAAGATCAGAAGAAGCTTATTGAGCAAGTTGTAATGAAAATAGAAGACTTACTACAAAGCGAAGAGAACAAGAATTTGGATTTAGAGCCATGGAGTGGGTTCCAAAGAAAGCTAATTAATCAAACTTTGAGCTGGAAGTATCCCCAAAGCATTCATGTTGAGACTTGAGAAACAGAAAAGAAGGAGCGGTACATAGTTGTCTGCAAAGTAATGAGGACGAACACAAGAGAAGGGAGCAGCAGAAACATGCTAAAGAACAGGAGGAACTTAATGACACTGTGGGATTCTCAAGAGTCATTCATGCCATCACTCATTCTGGGACACAATATGCTCCTGAACATCATGCACTCAGTCCACCAGTTCTACTGCCCTCTGCCTCCGCATTTGAATGGCTTTAAGGAGATGATGATGTGTGTCTTTCCCAGGCTCTGGGATACTAAATTGATGGCCAGCACACAGCCTTTTAAGGAAATCATTAACAACACATCCCTTGCAGAATTGGAAAAGTGGTTAAAAGAGACACTTTTCAACCTTCCTAAAGTTGAAAGTGCGGAAGGTTTTCCAAGCTTGCGAGCAGCTCTGTGATGTTTCTATCACCTGACTGCGCTTCAGCCCCACATGAACATCCGGGTTCTTTTCTTGGTCCACCAAAAATTCATGTGTCTGCCAAATCAAAACTCACCGAGCTTTTTTTAAACAAGCTATCTCTCATGGGGATCCTAGACCCCCTGATCTAAACCTGGAAGGGCCAGACTTGCAGTCTAAATGTGACCATGACTCTATGTGACATTTCCTAAGGTGTGGAAAACCAGTGACCTTTACCAGCTTTTCAGTGCCTTTGGTAACATTCACAAATCCTGGATTGATGGCACATCGGCCTTCGCATCTCTCAGCCAGCCTGACTTAGTTAAGATTGATATGAATACCAGCAAATATGCAGAAAGCTATGGATCCAAAACTATGCTGAGAATGTTGGGAAGAAATGGGAAGACAAGTAGACCAAGAGAAAACGGAAAGAAGACAGTTGGCAAGAAGTGGAGCAGAAGAAGCTGGACACGAAAACCTCGTCTCATAAGTGACAAAACCATGACTTCTGCACCAACAGCTTCTTGGCTACCAGCACAGTGGGAGAGAAGATTACAATGCAGGAGAAGCCAGCTTGGGAGATGGAGCAAGAAGGAGGGATGCAAGAAGGCCAAGAAATTGAAAAGGATGAAGGAAGAGCTTCTTTTGTTAGGGAGCCGTATGGTCAGCCTGGCCAAGCTCTTCGAAGTTCCTGACACCAGGTAACCAAGACCTGAGGAGCATGCTGGGAAACCACACTGCATTGCGTTACAAAAGCATGGTGTGGAAGGGGCAAAACCATGAGGGTTTCCAGTTTTTACTTTGGTGGCTGCTGCTTTTTTTTTCCTTTCTTTCTTTCTCCTTTTTAATCTAAACTAACTATGGACACACATCACAGCTGTGGGCTGTTGTGAGCATCGGAGTTACTATACTAACCTGGTAATTATTTTCTGCACCTGGAAAGCTTTCCTGCTGGTCTGTATGAAAACAGAGCCCACATCTGGTGTCTTGGCCTCAGGTTCAGGCTTGAGCTCTCTACTGCCTGTCCCAGTCTGTGGGGCAGTCAGAGGTCAAGGGCATGGCTCCTGGAGGCCACAGCTTCCCACCACAGCTGCTTGAAAACATCAGTCAGGCTTGTTTCCTGTGGGAATGATGCAGGGTGGATCCCTGGAGGAGCCGGCGTGGGCCATTACACTCTCCTGCCATGCCAGCTTTTGTGAAGTGGCCCAGAGAAAAATCTAATGCTGTTATAAGTGAGTGCTTGGCTCGCTCTGCAGAGTTTCTTCATTGCTCATCCTTGCTTGATGTTTCTGTGTGCATGTGTGTACGCAATGTGTGTGTGTGTGTGTGTGTGTGTGTGAGAGAGAGAGAGAGAGAGAGAGAAGAGAGAGAGAGAGAGAGAGAGAGAGAGAGAGAGAGAGAGAGAGAGGAGGGGGTGGGGAGAGGCAGATCATGGTGAACCCTGACTTGGATGTGAGCACCAGTGACAACTGCATGCTCAGAACCTCCTCCCTATCGTCTGCTTCCAATAGATCATTAGTAGACATTGAACATTTTTGTATTGTGAAAATAAAAATGAGAAAGTGTATTTCCAAAAGGATCAAATTAAAGAAATTTTCATAGAAAAAAAAAAAGAAAAGTTCAGGAGATCAGTCCCCAAAACAGCACAAAGCTGTCACTCAAAGGAGTGACTCTAGCAAGAGAGACCATTTAAATAAACAGGCTAAGCAGGGGCAAGGTTCTGAGGTCAAGTCCCAGTACCAGGGGCTATTCAACAAACATTTATGGGGGACACAGAGTTGAGGCAGATAGACTAAAAGTGGAAAGTGGGGATCCCCTGAAGGAAGGGGAACCAAGGTGCTCAGCCACACAAAGGCCTGCACGTAATGTTACTAGTAGCTGTATTCATAGTCATGTAAATTGAGTATCATTACTCCACCCAGTGACCCAGTCTATGCTAACAACCCACCCAGTAGAAGTGGAGGCTGATGGATTGTTGAGAATCCACAGATAGAGAAATCTAAAGTTGTTGCTGTGCGGAAGGAGGAAGACAAAGGCATAGACTGCAGGATTCTAGCCCACGACTAGCCAAAGCTATGAGTCATTGTAACACATCTGCTTAGTCATTGCTGAGGGAAGACTTTGGGGGTGAAAATACTATGCATTTTTATTGTGGTGGGGTCCCATGACTGGAAGTAGGTAGTTGGCATAGTGAATGTAGATAACACCTCACTGGCAGAGAGGGAGGGAAGGTGGGAGGGAGAGAGGGAGAGAGAGAGGGAGGGGGGATGGGAAAATAACAAGCTACAAGAGGGAAAAGAAAAGGTATGAGAGAAAGAAGAGGGAGAACGAGAAATCAAGGTAGGAATGTTGAGAGGAAGGGGATGGGAAGAGAGAGACAGGAGAGAAAAGGATCCAGAAATAAGAAAAGAGTAGAGGTTGAAGCTTGTTTTCCTTACCATGAGCGCTCATGAGCCAGTAGCTCATGCCTGTAATCCTCGCTATGCAGGAGGAGATCTGAGGACCTTGGTTTGAAGGCAAACCAAGTAGAAAAGTTCTTAAGACTCTTATTTCCAATTAACCAGCAAAAAAAAAAAAAACTGGAAGTGGAGCTGTAGCATAAGTGGTAGACTGATAACCTTAAATGGAAAAGCTAAGGGGCAACATCCAGCCCTGGAGTCTAAGCACTAATATTGACACAAAATAAAATAACGCTAAGGAGGAACAGAGAGGAAAGGCACGTGTAATACAGAAACATAGAAAAAAGACAATGTAAAAATTTAAATGAATAAGTGAAGAAGCAATGGCAACCAAAATCCAAAACAGACACTTGATATAAAGGAGCATTCTAAATAAGCCATATCTGGTAGTGTGTAAGTGTTGAAAGTAACAAAAATTGTACTAATTTCTAGTGAGAATTCTTTATGACATCTCAGCATGAAAAAGCAATACAGTCCAGAGGTCCATGAGCCTAAAGCATGGTATTATTTTAACAGAAGCTACTCCTGGCTCTTCTCCCCAGGGAGTTCCCTGCTACAATAATTTATGGCAAGGGTAAGATGAACAGTTCTGGATGCAGTGGAAATTGTTTCTTTGGTGAATCATTTTGCTTGAAATGTTGGGAAATGATGTCTTAATAAGTTCAAGACCTATTAAAAATCACTGATTTATGTGATTAGGTTATTGAGAGATTTTTCTCCTGCAGAAAGATTTGTTATTTTCATAAATAAGAACATCATGGATCTATCTATCGTTCTATCTATCTACCTATTTATCTCTATCTATCTCTACCGGTACTATATATATATATATATATATATATATATGTATATGTATATATACATGTATACTTTCACATCTGTACAGAATCTATCTATCTATCTATCCATTGATCCTACTGGCCAGATCCAAGCTTTCTAGTCTAATGGGAACCATATCCCACTGCCCTTCACCCAGGTCACATACTACTGAGCCTGTCTTGAATGCTGTCATTGCCCTTTTCTTTCCTAGGGCAAATACTAAACCTCTGACTCACCTCCATACATCCAGCTTCCCAAGTCAGATGCATTTCCTCTCCTGTTCCACCATGATTCCCTCCTTGGGGATTCCTGATCCTTCATACAAGCTTTGTCTGGACGTGGACATCACAGTGTCCTGTGTCCATTCTGAGAACAGTGAACAACACAGAGGGGGCTTCTGCTGCTTCTCTTCTGTCTCCACATTGAGCTTAAGGCTGGCATGTGGTCCTTATTTACTAAATATCTCTTAATTGAATTGAACAAGAAATCATCATTTATTATGGCCCATCAATTTGGCAAGGCTAAAAGTTCCGTAATGGCCTGTTGGTGCTGTAATGAATTTTTCCTTTTAGCACGCCATTTAACAAGCACTTCCACTCAATGTCCTCTGGGTGCCTACAAAGGCCGAGAGCCCCTGGTGGGGCTCCCTATCAGCTTTCTCCTCCTAAGGTTCTCAGACTAGATGTCTTCAGATTATGACATCTCTCTTTTTTTTTTTGCCAGTCGTGGGCTTGAGCTCAGGGCCTGAGCACTGTCCTTGGACTTTCTCAAAGTTAGAGCTCTACACTTGAGCCTCAGCACCATTTCTGGCTTTTTTCTATGTATGTGGTACCGTGGAATTGAACCCGGGTCTTCGTGCATACTAGGCAAGCACTCTACCACTAGGCCAAACTCCCAGCCCCTGACATCTCTCTTCTTATTGGGAAGCCACTAACACGTAAAGCCAAGATTTGGGCCATGTTTCTGGGTACTGAAAGCCCCCTGGATGGTTCAACCAGCTATCATCAGCCTAGAGAGCTCGTAGGTCACTGCAGTGCTTGTGGGCTGAGGGCGTTGGGCTCCCCCTGACTTGGAGGACAGAGAGTCAATGACTTGTGAGGCTGAAAACAGTGCTGGGTGGGGACTGTGGCTGCTTGTTTGCACCCTTTACTGAGCACAGCAGCAGACCTCAGTGCCTGTCATTTCCACCTTAGGCTGAAGCACTTATCTATTCCTCTCATTTCTCTTAGTAGGAAGTGGCACTGGGCTTGTTGTTTTCCTTGATCATAACTTTCTTCTTTCTTTTCCCTAAACTAAGGAATCCATGACTGTGAAAACACAGTAACTCTCCTAGGGTATGGGAACTAAACCAAAGCCACCCAGGAAAATGTGTCCTAGTGACAAAGAAAGATTCCAACAGAGCTAATATTATTCACTATGATTTTTTTTCTTGAAGAAGTCAAGCACCTGTTTTTTGATACATCTGATGACCACTCAGAAACTCCAGGGCCAAGCTGATCTTTTGGTTTCAGATTTCTCAGGAGAAAGTTTTCCTTGTCCTCCCTACTCCTGCCCTGTGATCTATATCCATTAGTGTTCTAATGCAAAAAGAAGAGGAAGAAGATGAAAATCACTGGCAAATTCACTAAAATGACATCCAGTCCTATAAGAAATTTGATTATCTATGGGGATGACTAAATAAATATGGTTAGCTGGTCAGAGGAGAGTGCAGAGAAGTTTTCAAACCCAAACATTTCTCATGATGGCCGAGTGAAAACAGTGTTCTTTCTGTTTACAGCAAGCAAGTCAATACATGGCTTCTGGTGCAAGCCATTTGAAGCTCTGTCTGAGCCTCTCTGGTCTCTAATCTGATATTTATTCTTTCCTGTGCTATTACCTTGGCCATTGATCAGGGTTTTCCATTTGCTCTTGGAATGACATCCTCTCAGACTGTTTATTGCTCACAGTTACAAGGCCAAGCAAACTGAGGTGGGTAGATCTGGCCTGGGTCACCACTTGGCTCTGTCCACTGATGGAGTTTGGTCTGGTACCACATACTGTGGCCAGGAGAGGTGCAATATTCACAGTTATTTGTCTCTCTAACAGGGCCTTCCACACAATCCATAAAAAAAAATTCTTCTGAACCTCTCAGAATAAAGAGCGTCACTTAGAACTCACCTTAGTAGATGGATGCAAAGGCAGGGTGAATACCTTGTGTCTGAAAATCTCAAATCTGGGAACATTGATAGCTTATCAATAATCAAGATGACGACAGGAGAGGAAATTTCCAAATCCTGAAGGTTGGCTTCATATAGAGAATTGTTTAACAAATATCATCAATCAAGATGTATTGTATTCATAAACTGATCCATGGAATGGTAATTCCATAACTATTAATGATAATACAAATACAATTTAAAAATACCATGTAAATGACTCCAGGCTATGTGAATTTGGATCATAAATAATTTTTTTCATGTTAAGTCTATCCAAAAAATAGCTCATTATGTATAAGGAAATATTCTTAAAATTGAAAAATTGATTACAGGCATGAGTCACCCATGTCCAGATGATTTCTAAATCCTACAATTCCTGAAAGAAAAAAATAAAGATACTAAATATCACTAAGTCCTCCTCTGGCCATGCCTGTTAATAGCCTATTGCTTTTTTTTGCCAGTCCTGGGCTTGAGCTCAGGGCCTGGGCAGTGTCCTTGGACTTTCTCAGGGCTAGAGCTCTACCAGTTGAGCCTCAGCACCATTTATGGCTTTTTTTTTCTATGTATGTGGTACTGAGGAATTGAACCTCACCAAACTCATGGCCCGAGCCTATTGCTTTCTAATAACTTTAAACACTTTTTTTCTTTTGGCAGTATTAAGTTTTGAACTCCGGGCCTCATACTTGCTAGGCTGGTGCTCTATCATTTGACCCAAACCTCCACCCTTGCTCTTTGCTGGTTATTTTGGAAATGGGACATAGCAAACTTTTCTGCCTTCGCTAGTCTCAAACTGAGATCTTCCAACTTTCTATCTCTTGAGTGGCTAGGATTACAGGTGTGGCCATGAGAGTTTTCTTCACCATAAGCATATTTAGAGTGCACATGGATAGCTTCACATATATGCAGAATAAACGGAAAATGTAATCTGTTGACAATGAAGCGTAACTCTATCATATGACCCATCAGCAATAAGAACGACTTTTATGCAAAAAACAAATTTACTATTCTTTCCTCTTCCATAGGAAGTGATTGTTCAGCCTTAACGAAGGCAGCTTTCTCTGCTAGAAATGATGGTCTAGCTTTAACAGAGCTCTGCAAGTCCTTTTTTTTACACATATTTTTTAATAATTTTTTATTGTAATTAATAAAAGGGTTCCATGATATTTGAAAGATAGAGGGTGCATTAATTCACATACATTGATATCCTTTCACATGTCTTGTTCCCCATTACCCTCCCCCCCACCTACCCCCCACCCGAATCTTGGTTTTCCCCCCTTCCCTATCCAATTTCAAATAACCAAATACAAATATATCCAATATATCAGGTAACAAAGTGAGATACTGTAACAATATGAGATAACCAAGGAACAGCAAAAGAGATGAGAGATAACATAGCACCTTAAGAACAACAATCATTCATTATGTGGTTTCTGTTTCTATATCCTAGAGATCCTTTCATTTATCATCCTACTATATGGCCTTTTGTATCAAGGTTTTGCTCTATTACAAATCTCTGCTAGGAGAGCCCAAGGTTTCTACTGATTATGACAAATGAGGGAAACCATTGAGCCTAAGTTCCTTTGAGTCTGGCTTACATCACTTAATATGATCTTTTCTAAGTCTTTCCATTTCCTAACAAATGGGGCAATGTCATTCTTTCTGACAGCAGCATAGAATTCCATTGTGTACAAATACCACATCTTGTTGATCCACTCATCAACTGAGGGACATCTAGGTTGGTTCCATATCTTTGCTATGGTAAATAGTGCTGCAATGAACATTGTTGTGCTGGTGGATTTAGTAGGTCTTTGTTTCTGGATGATTGGGTAAATGCCAAGTAGTGGAATTGCCGGGTCATAGGGGAGCTCTATGTTTAGTCTTGTGAGGAACTGCCATACTGCTTTCCATAGTGGTTGAACGAGTTTGAACTCCCATCAACAGTGTAGCAGTGATCCCTCCTGGCCATATCCACTCCAGCATCTGTTGTTATTAGTTTTCTTGATCCTGGCCATTCTGACTGGAGTGAGGTGGAATCTTAGAGTTGTTTTGATTTGCATTTCTTTTATGACCAGAGATGTTGAGCATTTCTTCATCAAAGAAAGAGAACAACAGACCTATTTCTTTGATGAACATCGATGCAAAACTTCTCAACAAAATACTGGCCAACTGTCTACAACAACTCATCAAAAAATTATACACTATGATCAAATAGGTTTCATCACAGGGAGGCAAAGCTGGTTCAACATATGCAAATCAATTAATATAATTCAACACATCAACAGGAGCAGGGACAAAAATCACATGATTGCCTCAATAGATGCAGAAAAGGCATTTGACAAGATCCAACACCCCTCTATGTTAAAAGCTCTGGAGAAACTAGAAATCCATGGAGCATTCCTCAATATAATAAAGGCTGTGTATGACAAACCCACAGCTAGTATTATACTTAACGGCGAAAAGCTAAAGCCATTCCCTCTAAAATCAGGAACAAGACAAGGATGCCTATTCTTTCCACTCCTCTTTAACATAGTACTAGAATTCCTAGCCAGTGCAATAAGGCAAGAAGCATGCATAAAGGAAATCCAAATAGGGAAAGAGGAAGTAAAACTTTCCCTCTTTGCAGATGACATGATCCTGTATTTAAAGAATCCTATAGACTCTATTCCAAGCTCCTTAAGCTGATTCAAAACTTTCAAAGAGTAGCAGGGTATAAAATTAACCCTCAACAATCAACTGCCTTCCTCTATGCCAACAGTGAGAGGAATGAGGCAACAATCAGTAAAGCAACTCCTTTCGCAATAGCCTCAAAGAAAATAAAGTACCTAGGAATTACTTTAACTAAGAATGTAAAGGACCTTTTTGATGAAAACTTTAAAACCCTGAAAAAGGAAATTTAAGCAGAACTGAGAAAATGGACAAACCTCCCTTCCTCCTGGATTGGAAGAATCAATATCGTGAAAATGACAATCTTGCCAAGGGCAATCTATAAATTCAACGTAATACCAATCAATATCCCAATGTCATTCTTTAAAGAAACAGTAGAGGCAATCCAAAATTTCATATGGAATAATAAAAGACCCCGTATAGCAAAAACACTTCTTAGCAGAAAGAACAGAGCAGGAGGAATTTCAATTCCAAACTTTAGACTTTATTACAGAGCTATAATTATCAAAACAGCTTGGTACTGTCACAAGAACAGGCCTGAAGACCAATGGAATAGAACTGAAGACCCAGATATTAAACCATAGACCTATGGCCACCTAATCTTTGACAAGGGAGCCAAAAAAATAGAATGGAAGAAAGATAGCCTCTTCAACAAGTGGTGCTGGCAGAACTAGTTAAAATATGCAGAAAGCTAAAGTTGGATCCTTCTTTGTCACCCTGTACTAGAATTAACTCCAAATGGATCAAAGACCTGGAGGTAAAAGCTGACACTCTGAAAACGTTACAGGAAGGAATAGGAGATACACTAGACCTCATTGGCACAGGTGGAAACTTTCTTGATAAGGACCAAGATTCACAACAAATCAGACAAAGGCTGGATAAATGGGACTGCATTAAACTGCAGAGCTTTTGTATGGCAAAGGACATAGCTAGTAAACTAAGCAGGAAGCCTACAGATTGGGAGAAGATCTTCACCAACCATACAACAGACAAAGGCCTCATATCTAAAATATATCAACAGCTCAAAAAATTGAATCAATCTAAAACTGATCTCCAAAGTAACAACCATCCCATTAAAAGATGGGCCAAAGACTTAGAGTATTCTCTGAAGAAGAAACAAAAATGGCCTATAGACACATGAAGAAATGCTCAACATCTCTGGTCATAAAAGAAATGCAAATCAAAACAACTCTTAAGATTCCACCTCACTCCAGTCAGAATGGCCAGGATCAAGAAAACTGATAACAACAGATGCTAGAGGGGATGTGGCTAGGAGGGATCACTACTACACTGTTGGTGGGAGTGCAAACTCGTTCAACCACTATGGAAAGCAGTATGGAAGTTCCTCACAAGACTAAACATAGAGCTCCCCTATGACCCAGCAATTCCACTACTTGGCATTTACCCAATCATCCAGAAACAAAGACATACTAAATCCACCAGCACAACAATGTTCATTGCAGCACTATTTACCATAGCAAAGATATGGAACCAACCTAGATGTCCCTCAGTTGATGAGTGGATCAACAAGATGTGGTATTTGTACACAATGGAATTCTATGCTGCTGTCAGAAAGAATGACATTGCCCCATTTGTTAGGAAATGGAAAGACTTAGAAAAGATCATATTAAGTGATGTAAGCCAGACTCAAAGGAACTTAAGCTCAATGGTTTCCCTCATTTGTCATAATCAGTAGAAACCTTGGGCTCTCCTAGCAGAGATTTGTAATAGAGCAAAACCTTGATACAAAAGGCCATATAGTAGGATGCTAAATGAAAGGATCTCTAAGATATAGAAACATAAGCCATATAATGAATGACTGTTGTTCTTAAGGTGCTATGTTATCTCTCATCTCTTTTGCTGTTCCTTGGTTATCTCATATTGTTACAGTATCTCACTTTGTTACCTGATATATCGGATATATTTGTATTTGGTTATTTGAAATTGCATAGGGAAGAGGGGAAAACAAGATGAGGGGTGGGGATGGGGGGGAGGGAAATGAGGACCAAGACATGTGAAAGGGTATCAATGTATGGGAATTAATGCACCATCTATCTGGCAAATATCATGTAACCCTTCTATTAATTACAATAAAAATATATGAAAAAATAAATGATAGATATATAGAGAGAAATAAATCAGAAAAATAAATAAAAGAACCATTAACAGCTGTTCATCTAGGATGATGTACTTCCCAGGATTCTGATGGGAAACCCAGTTCCCATGAAATCTCCTAAATTGAAGCTGTTACTTCAGGTTAACAATAATATCTTTGCCATTAAGTAAGGTATGCTACTGGCTGAGATAAGAAAGGGGTGCAAACCTATAACAAAGCTAATTTCAGACTTCTAAATAGGAATCAGATCAAGTAAGAAATATAAACCTTTGGCTTTTGGATAATCGGTAATTAACACCATGCCCCCAAACACTGCAATTCAACCTCCGCTACTAACACCCTGAGATCCTGCCTCTAATTCATCATGCTGTCCACACTTGACCTGAATTCTTCATGGAATTTGCTGTACAGCTCAACTGTACAAGCCATTAATGAAGCCTAAGACACTATGCTGATCCATTCTGTGCCTATCAAGGTGCCAACAAAGCCCCTGGGGACTCCAGCTGTTACATTCCAGGCCACAGTGTTCTCTATAGCTCAGATCAACTCACAGACTATATTAGTTATAATGACCTTATTTAACAAAGACAGAGTTCATAAGACTGTAGATATTTTCTTTCAGCCATGTTTTCAAATAGATTTTGTCACCAAGTATACATTATCTAGTGTTACTGTTTGAAAAATGAAGAATACATGAAAGAAGGGAACAGGGGACAAATAACAGCTTGCATAGTCAATATATGTCTGTGATCAAGAAAGTTGAAAATGTGAAATGGGTCTGAGGGGAGGGAACAGATCAGATAGTGGGGAATGATGGGAAAGGTAACTCTGAACAGGAGTCACTAGACAGACAGACACATTAGAAATTAGAACTCCCCTGGCCATACAACCTTTTGAAATCTGGAAAAAAAATAAAGTTCAGATTAAACCTTATAAAAGACTTGCTGATTATTTTTCTAGTTGGAAGCAAACAATTTAGGAAGACAAAGCTTTCTATAGCCTGAAAGAATGTAAATCATGTATTTTTTGTTATCTCCTCACAGATACACAAATATAACTAAATAGAAGACTATTATTTTTCAATAGGTGGGAGTAAGATCTCCCAGAAAATAAAGCTTTCACCTCTGCTGGTAGGCTGCTATGCTCAAATCTTATTATTCGATGCAAAAGAGCAAACATTGGGGCCGGGAGTTTGGCCTAGTGGTAAAGTGCTTGCCTAGCATGCACAAAGACCCAGGTTCAATTCTTCCAAACCACATACATAAAAAAAGCCAGAATGGCTCAAGTGGTAGAGTGTTAGTCTTGAGAAAACCCAAGGACAGTGCTCAGGCCCTCAGCCCAAGCCCAGGACTGGCAAAAAAAAAAAAGAGCAAACATATTCAGACCTTGTTCAGACCTGACTGTTGCATCTACTGCTAGAACTTTGTAGTTTTTTTGCTTTTAGTCTCTTTGGAAAACATTACAGAGTCACCTGTGAACCACGAGCAACAATGACAAATGTCATTTTCAGATGGGAGCACTTAAGACACAGTGTGTGATTTTCCAATTTGTTTATCCCATGATATGATGTTTATCCCATGATATGATGGCAGAAAGACAGCCTCTTCAACAATGGTGCTCGCAGAATTGGTTAAACATGAGGAGCTGGGAGTTTGTCCTAGTGGTAGAGTGCTTGCCTACCATGCTCAAAGACCCAGACTTGATTCCTCGGTACTACATACATAGTAAAAGGCAGAAGTGGTGGCTCAAGAGGTAGATTGCTAGTTTTGAGAAAGACAGTGCTGAAGCCCTGAGTTCAAGCCCTAGGAGTGGCAAACAACAACAACAACAATAAAAGAATTGGTTAAAGTCATGTAGAAAACTTAACTTGGATCCTTATTTGTCACTCTGCACCTGAATTAATTCCAAATGGACTAAAGATCTTGAGATAAAGGCCAACACCCTGAAACTTTACAGGAAAGAATAGGAGCGTCTTGGCACAAGTCAAAACTTTCTTAACAAAGGCCCAGAAATACAACAAATTAAAGAAAGTTTGGACCAATGGGACTGCATTAAATTGCAGAGCTTCTGTATGACAAAGGACATAGCTAGCAAGTTATACAGAAAGTCCACAGAGTGGGAGAAAATCTTCACTAGCTATATAACAGACAAAGGTCTCATATCTAAAATGTAAAATCCTTTTAAGTGCTGCAGGTGGCTTCTTGTTAGGTGGGTGTTTACAGAAAACAATATTAGCACTTAGTAAAATACTTAGCTATTTCACAATAGTATTTTTAAACACATTCAAAAGTTATCTTGAAATACTTGTACAACAGAGTTTCAACTCAACATGAAAAAGTGTCAGCTCAGGACTGCTCCTGAAAATCTTCAGGGTCTGTGTCTTATAGGAGTGGCTGAGTGCCCTCAAGCAGGGGCTTTATTTATTTATTTTTTAATAAAAGAATGAGTTTGGCCACTTTTCCTATTTTGTCTTACGGCCAATCTCTGTCTGCCTACCTGTCCCCCCCCATCTCTCCCTCTCCCTCTCCTTCTTCCTCTCTTTCTGTTACACACACTAAACGCCCACTTCTTAAAGTTCTCAGTTATTTCTGCTCTCTATTTTTCCCCTTATGGTTAATCTCATGTGGTTACGGTAGCTGACTTTGTTACCTAGTTTATTATATATATATATACATATTTGTTTATTTGAAATAGGAAACAGAAGGGGTAAAACAAGATCATTGGGAGGGAGTGTGGGGAGGGAAAGGGGCACCAAAACATGAGAAAGGACATCCATGTTTGAGAAGTAATGCATCTACTATCTGACAAATATAACTGTAACCCTTCTATACATTACCCCAACAATAAAAAAGAAAAGTTCTCAGTATTGATGTTCTGGGAAACAAAGCTCCAACAAATGGCAACGCGGGAACCTACCCAAATATAGTACAGGGTGAAAAGCTGGGTATTTCATAGTCCTGGCAGCATGGTACAGACACAAATAAGTTTTCATTCCTGTCCTTGAGGACTAAGGATTTAACTTGATTTACAGCAGCTCCACCAACAAAACAGGCATGATTCCTGCCCTGGAGATGTTACAACAGGGTCATTTCACTGGGAGTGACTAGTGCTAGGCTTAGTTTATTAACCCAGAGAAGGGAGAGTTGGAAATGGTGTTAGTGACAGACATGTCAGCAACATAAGATAATGCCATGCACATACTAAAGTCACATTTTCCTTCCATTCTTCTCAGAAGCAAGCCTGCTCTATCAGTAGGTAGTGTGACTGTCTACCAGATTACTACAAGGTAGTTGGGAAAAGGTGGGGTCCTTTCCCAGTTTGCTCTTTGCAGAGTCTACTCTTCTGTTAGCACGCTCCAACCAAATGCCCATGAGTTTCCCTATGGAATTTACTCCACAGCTCTGGGCTTAGCCTGCATGCATGGTGGGCTCCTTAGCTGTTCAGGGACTTCTGTGTGGGGAGTACATACAGGAAAATCATGTCCACACAATACATCTAACGTGATGATGGAAGGATGTAAAAAGTATCATGAGAGGTCTGTGGACCTAAGCCCTCAGGAAAGATCTTGCCCAGTGGTAATGCCTAAGCCCTGAGTTGTGAGTCACAGCAGACCTGGACGAGACAGCACTGCAGAAAGCTGGAGTCCCCTCTAAAGACCATGCAGGGCCTTCTGAGTTACGTCTACATTGGACAGGGTCCTGGGAGCATATGTGTTTCATTGCGCTGCTCTATTTTTAGGGTGGCTTATATTCTAATACGTTCTTAGGAAGATTAAGATATTTCATTCCACAATCCACTCCATACATCAAATAAAATCACACACAGTAATGTTATTACTAATGTAAGCTGAATCACTGTACTGATTATGTGCCATTATTGACAATAATGTCTTTTCTTTTTAAGTGAAAATGGCAAGTGATCAATAAAAGACTATTATTTTTCAATAGGTAGGAGTAAGATCTCCCAGAAAGCAGAGCCTTTGCCTCTCCTGGCAAGTTGCTATGCTCAAATCTTTTTACTCCAATCCAAAGGTGGATTTGGAGGTGAGATGTATGTAGGTTTGCAGGTTGCAGATATGATCTGAGATTACTGATTCCGTCACACAAACTGTGACAATGTATATAATGCATATAACAAACTGTATCTGAATATTCATATATATGCACAACACACACACACACACACACACACACACACACACACACACACACACGGTTTCCAAAATGGAAATGGCTGGATGCTGCTGTCTTGGACTTCTCTGTCTCTCTATCTCTGTCACTGTCTCTGTATGTATGTCTGCCTCTTCCTATTTCTGCTGGCACCAGGGCTTGAACTCAGGGCCTCGTTCTCTTACTTAGCTTATTGCTCATGGGTGGTACTCTACCACCCCTCAATACATTTCTCCAGTCAGGCTGTTGGCTGGTTAACTGAAGATGAAGTCTCAGAAACTGCCTGTACCCATGCTGGTTTTCAACTCTCATCCTTCAGGTCTTGTGTAAGGATTACAAATGTGAGTCTATTCTAATTACAAACTTTGAAAAGCTTCACAGAACCACCAGCTCTCTGATGGAAGCTCTAATATGTTAAGTACAGGGTCTTGTTGTTATTGTTTTTTGTTTCTTTTAAAACAAAATATTAAATTAACTTTGAGTAAACCTTTTGGACATGAAGAGACAATTTAAGTATCAAGAAGCTGAAATGAGATTGTGAAGGGGGATGGGAATAGGAAGTAGACAAAGGTGTAAAGGAAGAGTGGACAAACAGCCAGGATCTTCAATATGTGCATATGAAAAGGATGTAAACAATGTGAAAAGTGGGGCCAGGAGCATAGCCTGGTGGTAGAGTGCTCACTTAGCATGTATGAAGCTCTGGGTTCAATTCCATGCACAGAAAAAGCAAAATGTGGCACTGTGCCTCAAGTGGTAGAGTACTAGCCTTGAGCAAAAAGTGTCCAAGGACAGTGCCCAAGCCCTGAGTTCAAGCCTCAGGATTACAAAAAAAATGTGCAATGTGTGTGGGAGAAGGGAACCAACAAGATAGATAAGAATGATGGAAGGGATGACTTTGATCCAGAAGCAGTGAACACTCAGGTGGACGTATTAAATTGTAATCCACCTGGACAAGCTTTTGAAGTTTAGGAAATAAAAAAAATAGAAAACAATTAAGACTATTTTGTTGTGTTGACAGCAACATCGTAATATTGTGTTGGAGGTGACACACAAGATAGGGTACTTCCTTTTCAGGATTCAAAATATCTCTCTATATAGGGAGTCCTAAAATAAAATAAGAATGGAGATTCAATTGTTTGCAAGGCAAACGTGCTCTGAGATCACTAATTTGTTCACACAAACTGTGACAATGTGTACAATTGTGCCTGATGTATATTGCCTCTGAATATATGTGTACATACATGTATATGTGTATATGTACATACACGTGTACATATAATATGTGTATATATATGTATATATGTATATACACATGCATTTATATATATTCATGTGTATGTGTACATACATATATGTATACATGTATATGTGTGTGTATCTACATATCCACAGGGACAGCCGATCACATCCCAGCAAACATCATCCAAGTAGGGTCAAGTAGGTTGCCCCTCCCCCCAGTAAGCAAACATTTCCCAAGGAGGGCTTAAGGGGTGGCCCCCTCAATTCTTCCTTTAGGTTATCCTATATACACATACACACACATACACACACACACATATAGTTTGAGACATCTGTGCTTTCTTATTCTAGGAGAAAGCTTCGAAGCTTCGGCTGACAATATCACTTCCTTCCCTTCTAATGTGATCACTTTAACATGATGTAGTGGATGAAAGAGGACGCAGCACTGACAGGATCAGTATCTCTTAGAATTGCTCTAAACTCTCACAGATGGAACTCAGGGCCTAGGGCTTGTTAAGTAGATGCTCTACCACTTGACTCTGCCTCCAGCCCCTTTCAACTTATTTTCAAGGTAGGATCTTTATGCCTGGGTTGGCTTTGGCTGTAAGCCTATTACTTGTGAGTTCGCTTGATGGTGGGGATGTCAGGGGTTTGTGCTGGTGCCCAGCCACTGGGTGAAATAGAGTCTCGTGTACTATAATGCTCTGGCAGGCCTTGAACTGTGATCCCGCATCCTCATCTCCCAAACAACAAGGATTATAGACTACTTGTGGAGCTCTCTGGCCCACAAAGAAAAACTGAGAAGTATCAGCAGCACTGTATGCCCTCCCCCTGCCAAATCTAAAAAGGCCAGGAATGGTGCCAAGAAGATTGAAAGTGAGCACAGAGAAACAAGAGGCTTTGAATCCATCAACAGATGGCTTTTCAAGAGAGGAGCTGCAGATGGGTATTCTCTGTGGCTACTGGAGAAAGGCTGCATTTTAAACATTTTATTCTTTTTTAAGTCTTGATTTTTTTTCTATTACTCATTCTGGGTCATGAATTCAAGGCCTGGGAGCCATGCTTGAGCTTTTTTTGCTCAAGTGAGGTGCTTTACCATTTGAGACACACCTCCTCTTTTGGCTTTCCACAGGTTAATTAGAAATAAGAATTTCAACAACTTTTCTGCCTGGGCTAGATTCAAACCACAATCCACAAATCTCAGCCTCCTGAATAGCTAGGATTATACAGGAGCCAAGCAGTACAAAGAATTAGTCTGAGCACCAGAAAAAAACTTAAAAGAACTAGTAAAATATACTTTTAGACCAAAAGAAAGTGAAAAGTACTTTTGTCTGTTAGTGGCTACACTTAGACTGACAGTTGCACAAACGGTGTAAAGGTCCTGGGACATAGCCCTCTGCTTTGCTCTCACTTTCTTAGCCAGTGGTTCTAGGATGCTGAGCAGGCCCCATACCCGAATGCTGATAATGAATCCATCTTCTTTTCTTGGAGAAAATGCTGATAAAGAGGTGCTGGCAGCTAATAGTGATAGGGTCCCAATTTTTCCTACTCCTGATTTTAATAATTGAGGTACATGTCACTATCTGCACAAATTTCTCCAGAGAAAAGTCACACCCTGGGAAGGTCATATAGGACACTGACAGTTGAGGAGATTTAGCTCCATTTCTAGAGGTTCTTTAGTAGCCAACTTACCTTCATATCACTAGGATCCCAGTGCCAGGACTTTGCACACACACTGCTTCAATTCACTATTTTCCTTGTGAGTCCAGCCCAGGTTTTCACAAAGACCCTGAGACTCAGGAAGAGGTGACTCACCCAAGGCCACAGAGTTGAAGCAATGGTGCAAGACAGACCCCTTAAAGCAAAAATTCCCTGGACACTGGCCTAACAACTGAGGGACAACTCAGTGCCATTTTAAAGTTTTCTTCTCTTAATAGTCTTCCCAAGTCACCTTGGGGTAACAAGATTAATGGGTAACAATTTTGTGATAATAGCAGAAAATAGTCTTCTCAACTGTGACCATCACAACACACACACACACACACACACACACACACACACACACACACACACACACACACCTAAAATTTATGAAAATACTCTGAAGACAACCCCAGGGTCCATGAGCCTCCCTGTCTTTCCAACATGGCTACATTCCACTAAATCTCCTTTCTCTGATCTCTGATGTTTATCAGTCTCTTTAATTGGTGTGTAGGAACAGGGATGGGAAGCCCAGGAAATGAGGGGTTTGAGGATTGAAATCCTCAGAATAGGGGTTTTTCACCCCTTAGGATTTCATATTGATCTAGCATGGGAAAACCACCTAGAATAAAGTGGGACTTGTTGACTCCAGCTTACCTTTCAAAGCCAATCTGCCGAAAAGCCTTCTCCCATGTGGAGCCTGTAAGGGAAGAAGAAGTGGTCAGTGCACTTCCGGTCTCAGACAAGCCTGTTCTATTGTTACTCAGACTTGCCGGGGCATGGTATTCCATTCCAATGAAATGTTCTGGTTTTTCCCTCCCAGGCCTGGCTCTCCTCTCCAGTCTACATGTAGTCCTTATGTTTCAGTCACTTGATTTGATTTGATTTTTCATTGGCAGTCTATGTCTGTGAATGGTGAGATGAGGAGAAGGAGAATATGTGGCACCTGAATTATAGATCTTTTCTTTGTGAGGACATTCAAACCCCTCATTTCCTGTTATTTGGAGATATATAAATTATTAATAATCCTTCTCCTATGGTGCAAATCAGCAGCAGAGTATTTCTTATCGAACTTTGTACCTGGTAGCCACTTTTTTTTGCCACGCCACTTTTCTCCTTCTCTAGCTTCTGAAGATTATGGTGAGGCAAAGGGTGAACAATTGAGTATATTGGAGAGACCTTGATCAAGTAGAGGTAACACCTCTTCTTCCCAAAGACAAGGCCTGTGATGACCCTAGAACAGATCTGTGCAGTAGACAGGTGCCTTTCCCTTTGGGATGAGGAGAATGATCTAAACAGATGCCAGACAGCTCAGTTATCCCAAAGGGCGACAAAAGAGGCACTATGAAGCTGGTCTAGTGATAGAGTGCTTGCCTAGCATGAATGAAGAACTGGCTTTGATTCCTCAGTACCACATACATAGAAAAAGCCAGAAGTGGTGCGGTAGCTCAAGAGGTAGGGCTCTAGCCTTGAGAAAGCCCAAGGACAATGTTCAGGCCCTGAGTTCAGGCCCCAGAATTGGCAAAAATAAAAATAAAAAAGAGAAACTCCATTAGCCTCCATCGGGCTACTAATTTTTGGTCCTCCTGTCTCTTTTTCAATGAGAAGTCTGTACTCTTCTCCTCCATCTAGTTAAGAGTACTGGTTGGGGGCTTATAATAATCCAACTATCATAAATAAAAGGCTCTCTGCACTTCTCTGGCTTCTTACTTGCAAATAAATGTTACCTCTACTCCCACTTTTTCTACTTCATAATTCTTTATTTGGTGGAGGAAAGGACCCAAGACCCTTAGACTGATCAACAATTTTGCTCTCCAGTTCCAGGAAATGAACCTTTCTGATTCTGCATAAGGACAAAGCAAAAATGTACAAATGGGAATCCATCAAATTTGATGAAATCAAATGTCCAGACAACCACCCTTCTGAACTTCTAAATATGTCTACTTCAGAAGAATATGAATGAAACTCTTGCTAGGGACAAAAATAAAACATGGCTGGGTGTTGGTGGGTCACACCTACACTCCCAGCTTAAACATATACGTGAAACCCAATCTCAACCCATCACTGGCTTCAGTAGCATGGACATGTTTTTTCAACTACAACAGAAGCACAAATTAGGTAGATTGCAGCTCAAGCACCAGGTCAAGAAGTGAAACTCTTATCTCAAAAATAACTAGTCTGAAACATGTGCTAGGGGCATGTCTCAAGTGATAACAGCACCTGCCTGGCAATTTGTGACACTCACTTCACAAATTAGGAAAAAAAAGAAGAGGGAAGTAGAGGGGAGGGAAGGGTGAAAGGAAAAGAGAGAAGGGAAGAAGAGAGTGAGATTTGCCCTACTGCATTCAGGTCTTATCTCAGGAAGCTGGCTGATATCCAATCGACACTGCTAATCTCCATCCTTATACATCACATCTTCCTGTTACTAAGGTTCAATCATGAGTTTAATATTTCATTTTTTTAAAGAACTTGGAAGGCCAGGCACCAATGGCTCATGCCCGTAGTCCTAGGTACTCAGGAGGCTGAGATCTAAGGATCATAGCTCAAGGCCAGCCTAGACAGTAAAGTCTGTGGGATTCTTATCTCTACTAAACTACCAAAAAAGGTGAAGTGGGCCTGTAGCTCAACTGGTAGAGTGCTGGCCTTGAGCAAAAGAAGCTCAGGGACAGCACTTAGGCTCTGAGTTCAAGCCCAAAACAAGCCCTCAAAACAACAAAAGAGCTTTATGCTAACAATTTTAGTCAGGAGAATGCAAAACTGGGATTTGAAGTCTACAAATTTCCATGTAATAACTGTTCCTCACTTGCTAGGCATATAATAATGATGCCAAAATGTGTTCATTTATGTAAAATAGCATTTAAAAATTATTGTGAAGGTGATGTACAGAGGAATTATAATTACATAAGTCAGGTATGAAGTATATTTCTTTTTGGAAACTGTTACCCTGTCCCTCCAATATCATTTTAATAAAAATAATTCGACATGTGTCATATGTGGGGAACTTGGATTCTTTTTAGATTTTGAGACTAAAACCAGTGGCAAAAGTTCTTTGATTTTAATAACTACTGTGATTCATGTTGCCCTGAATTCCTAGCATGCGATGTTCTGGTTGATAGCCACGGTAGAGTACTAAGACAGTGTCCCATCCATACTGCTTTTCTGAGAAAGTATGCAGCAGGACTTCATTCACTTTAGGCCAATAACATCTTCTGATGACCATTCTATAGTCAACGTTAATGGGAATGGTGTTTAAGTTTCTTACAAACTCTGCCTCCAATGGTATATCTTTATGTGTCCACAAAGGACATTAGCCAGACTTTGAGGAAAGCCAGGCACTCACTAGAAGGAGTAGCCCCAGGAAGTCTGAGCTAGCTCCATGATAGACAGAACTAGACCTCAAGGAGTCAGACTTAGTCCCTGGGGGGACAGAAATGGTCCCCAGGGAGTCAGGGGTAGTCCCCAGGGAAACAGAGCTATTTCTCAGGGATACAGAAACTAGGTCAAAGATAGTATGGAAGGATCAGTTCATTATAAAGTTGGGTCTCTATTAATTGGTCATAGTAATGTTTAAATATTTTTATGGAATCATTAAGGATTGCACTTTGGATATGAACTATACATAAATTTGAAATAGATTTAAGCTTATATGCTTGGATGATGATATCACTGTGATCCAGCTGAGTTCCAATGTGGTTTACTAAGTAAAAGGGAAAGACCAGGATTTGGACTAACCAGTCATGAGATTTCACTTGGTACCCAGTCAAATGAAACAGAACACCTGTAAATGTCCTCTGTCCTGTGAATATTCTTCAAAACAATAAAACTCCTATCTCAAGCCAGGTGCCAGTGGCTCACACCTATCATCCTAGCTATGGGAAGTTGAGAAGGAGAGGATACAGATTCAAGGACAGATTGGGCAAAATAGTTTGAGAGATCCTCTTCTTCAACCCACAGTTTGTGCTTCAATGGTAAAGCACCAACCTAGGAAGAAGCTTAAAGCTCTCAGTTCAAAATCTAATTAAGGGAAATATATAAATGAAAGAGAGAAGGAACTAGAAATTTAAAACTAGAGAATATTTAAAAGTCATCAGTCCTTCTAAGAAAAGTGTTGGAGTA